>NW_016107393.1:4341429-4438414 GCF_001604975.1 Cebus imitator
AGGAGGCTGAGGCAGGAGAATTGCCTGAACCCAGGAGGCGGAGGTTGCGGTGAGCCGAGATCGCGCCGTTGCACTCCAGCCTGGGTAACATGAGTGAAACTCCATCTCAAAAAAAAAAAAAGATCCATGGGATTTTTTTTTCCTTTTTAAGATAGATTTTTAGTCTTCATCTAGAGTGTCAAATAGCACTCGAACCTCTCCTCATAAGGGCATTGAACAATAATGCAAGCTTAAAACGTTCTGCTTTTTATATAGATGATCATTATAGGTCTATTTTAATTGTTAAAATGGATGTCAGGATTTTCCATGAGCAGTGTGCAACATAAGGATTTTTTATTTTATTATTATTATTTTTGAGATGGAGTCTTGCTCTGTCTCCCAGGCTGGAGTGCAGTGGCGCTACCTTGGTTAACTGCAATCTGCCTCCCAGGTTCAAGGAATTCTCCTGCCTTAGGTTCCTCAGTAGCTGGGATTATAGGCACATGCCACCATGCCCAGCTAATTTTTGTATTTTTAGTAGAGACGGAGTTTCACCATGTTGGACAGGCTGGTCTTGTATTCCTGACCTCGTGATCTGCCCACCCCAGCCTCCCAAAATGCTGAGATTACAGGTGTGATGTTGCACACTGCTCACAGAAACTGTGGTAAGCTTTTTCAAATACAAGTGTATTTTTGGCCAGTGCTTTCACTAGGTGAATTGAATGACTACCAAACCACTGTCAGGAGGCAGTGTGGTCTGGAAGAGCAGTGGAGTGTAAGTCAAAACACCTCATCCTTGCCATCACAGAACGTGGAGGGGTCATGTCAGCAGACCTTAGTACTGTTGATTATAAACATTATTGTAATATGTATCCTAATTTAGATAATGGAAAGCAAGTGTAAATGAGGATGTTATTGTGGAGCCTTCTGCATTTGTTGAAACTAATAAATTAATATTGGCAAATTAATATTAACTAAACTCTTGGCGTTATATTAGTTTTTTCACTGGTATCCCTTTCAGGAGATCACATTGCATTTAATTGTCACAACTCTTAAGTCTGCCCTATCCCCATCAGTCATTCTAAGCTTTCCAGATGCTTGAAAACTAATGTTTGCCTGCCTTAGGAATCAGAGAATATGTACTGAGCATTGCTCAGTCGTTCCTTCTTAATTCAAGGGTATTGTGAAACATCAGTTAATATCCTGTCCCCTTCAGGGGCTGTTTACATGTTTCATATTTTCTGACTTAACTTTAAGTGTCTATGCTCTTCTGATTGGCTCTCCATTAGTATGACCTAGTCAAAAAGCCAAACAGCAATCTGTACGAGTTCAAAAAGAAGGAGAAATCCCTTTGGTATTAGGGAGGACCTTTCTATTTATTAATTGAGTTCAGATAAGGAATATTGCAAGAGGCAGTAGTCATTAGGGTGGTAGTTCAGAAATGGCATGGGCAGCAAACTTCTGAGGAGTTTTCTAAGGATGCTGGTGAAAGAGTGCTGAACTGGAAGTCAAGGAACAGGCTAGAATTCATGTTCTGCCACATACTATCTGTGCCTTGAGCAAGCACCTGACCTCAAGTTTCCTCATTTGTAAAACCAGGGACTCATACTAAATGACATGTAAAGACCTGTCAATTCTAAACATCTATAATTGAATCCCAGGTCAAATGCGCTAAGTATCTGGATTGGAAGTAGGGATAAAGAAAATTACATAATAGTAGGAGCTGTCAACTTCACTGTTAACCCCAAAGGCAGGTGCCATCACATATGGATGGAGAAACATTGATTTCTCTCAAATGTTCAAAAAATTGACTCAAAAATTTCACTCAATGTCACACATCTGGTAAATGCAATCAGATTTTAGATCTTGTGTGATTTCCAAGCCTTTTTAATAACATTTATTACTTCCTCTCTATTTTTATAAGAAAGATTATTCAGAAGAACTTTCAGGATGCCTGGTGAGCAAGGAAGCTTAAAAGTTAAGTTTTATGCCTGTGCAACTGGAAAAAGAAAATGCCAATTAAAAAAAAAATGTTTTAAATCAAAGTATAACAGGTTGAGCATCTCTAATCTGAAATCTGAAATGCTCCAAAACCTGAAACTTTCTGAGTTCCAACATGATGCCACAAGTTAACCTGAGCACATTTTTTCACTATATCCATGGTATGTTTTATTTATTTATTTATTTTTATCTTTTTTAACAACTTTATTTTGGAGATCATTGAACAATGATGACAATAATGATGATGATGATGATGAATACTTTCCTTTTATTCAGCACCTACTCAGTGCGTGGCCCTATAGGTAATGTCCACAGTCTTTACACAGTCTTCTACATCTCCAGTGATGCAGAACTCATCCTTGACTTGCATGTTCACTTCAAATCCTTTCTTAAGCTCCCAGTACAAGAAGACACTATTGCTTCCTTCTCCAAACAAAACCCACTTTCTCTTACTTCCAGGCCTTTGTCCACGTACCTCCCTATTCCCCAGTGTGTAGTGCTCCCCTCCCTGTGTCCATGTGTTCTCATTGTTCAACACCCGCCTATGAGTGAGAACATGCGGTATTTGATCTTCTGCTCTTCTGTCAGTTTGCCGAGAATGATGGTTTCCAGGTTCATCCATGTCCCTACAAAGGACCCAAACTCATCGTTTTTGATTGTTCATTGCAGCACTGTTTACAATAGCAAAGACCTGGAACCGACCCAAATGCCCATCAACGATAGACTGGATAGGGAAAATGTGGTATGTTTTATTTTTTGCTAAATACTTGCATGTGAATAAATGTAAGAAAATGAGCACTTACCAGTAGCATATATATTCAAGAGTCAGGAATGCTGGTGATGCCAGTCAACCAGATTGTCCACATGGGTGGCTGAGATACAGTGCATTCTTATGGTTTAGTGCGTGTACGAACCTGTTTCATGCACAGAATTATTTAAAATATTGTATAAAATTACTTTCAGTCTTTGTACGTAAGATGTATATGAAACATAAATGAGGTTTGTGTTTAGACTTTGGTCTCCTCTTTAATAGATCTCATTATGTATATGCAAATCTTCCAAAATCCAAAAGTATCAAAAAAAAAAAAAAAATGGAAACACTTCTGGTCCTAATAAGCATTTTGGATAAAGGATACTTAACCTGAATTATTGTCAAATGCCTGATAAGACAAAAACACAAGAAAGTAAAATATAATAATTAATGATAATCACCATAGACATAACCACTATTATTTCTACCCATCCTCTTTTAAAATACACAGACATATTTTATACACATATACAAATTGTTTATGCAATATAATTACTACTGTGTATGTATAGTTCTCTGATCTACTCTTCCATCTTCGTCTGTCAATAACATTTCTCCATGTCATTAAACAGTCTTCGGAATCTTGATTTTTTTATTTTCAGTGCCTACATCATGGTCGATTGAAAACCATGAATGATCTAACCATTATCATTTTGTTGGACATTTAAACTATTTTGAGTTCCATTATTATTATTTTGCATTGAGCCTCCTTATACAAAAACTTTCATTCATATCTCGTTTTTTTTTTGTCCTAGGATAGCTTCTTGGATGTGGGATTACTTGATCAAATGTCTCTTGATACATGTGGCTAGGAATCTTTAAAAAGTAGTGTTTCTCCTCCGATCTAGTAGTATTTGAGCATGACTATCCCTCCACCTTTTTCCCAAGTACTACAATTTCTGGTCTTTGGCAGGGCCAGGTTTTATGTTAAAGATTATTTTGATTTTGTTGAGTTTGAGGTGATAGTTGGTCAGAAAAGTGTAATGTTCAGTAAGTACTTAAAAAGTGAATAATACAAAAAATAGCAGTGCTACAACTAAAGACTTAGACATCGACATTTATGTAATACAGGATGAAGTCTCTAAGCAATAACTATGTATAGTTTCTAATATTTACGGCATTATGTATAGCAAGAAGGATGCCAAAGACAACTTCAGGGCAAACCCAGATCATAAGGGATAGAAGTTAAGAAAAAAAAAAAAAAAGTCTTTAGTGGTAGTAGAGAATACTAGAGGTGATGGAATGCAGGTTTACTTTAATAGATTACATTTTCTATAAGGCTTTATCTTAAAGAAGGTTCAGCTTTAACTTACTGTGTAGAAACTACTTTTTTTAATTTCAAGATTTGTGATGTAATTCCACTATTATGCCAATAAAATTTTTTATGTCACTAGATTAGTGTATTCATCTTCTTAATGCACCTTTTGCATACTTATAAATGATAACATAATTCCTAAAGTCCCTGTGAATGGTTCTTATATTAACCAGTATGTTAAAAGTCCTAATTGCCCCACTAGTTTCTGATTTAGCTTACTGTACTCTCCAGGAACTGTTCAGTTCTGTTTTAAGAGTATTTTACAACTTAGTAGTCATATGATGTCAGTGGTGCACTGGTTAATGTTCTAAAATTAATGAATAATATTTTACCTATTTTCATATTATGTAGAATTTTCTAACTGCCAGAATTTAAAGTCAGAGAATTTACTAAATGTTTACACAGGATACTAAAATAAGATTTTACCTTTCTCTAAATAGCATACCTAGTGTTTATGCTTTTAAATCTGCTGCTTTATAATCAGAAAGAGGTGTAGGGAAATGGCAAGAAAGTGTACAGCAGGAAGAGCTGAGAAAAACTGTCATAATCTACTTTTTAAAGACAAAATGTATAGGCAAAATTAGTTGTGCTGTGTATGAGTAAGATTGTAAAGACATTTTCTCATTTGATCAATTTTAAAAAGCTATTACATTGTGCCGATTATCATTACAGCTTTTTGAGGTGATGTTAGGGAAGTTTTCCAAGAAGGCTTGCGTGCTCCTGGCTGAGCCCAACAAAGCTTCATTACCTTAATAAATTCACCACAATCTAAAGATGTTAATGAGTTTTGCCAAAAGTTATAATAGTTCCTTACAGCTTTCTGCATAATACTGGTAACAGTCACAGAGCCCGGGCAATTATGTCATATCTGAGGATTGGAATACTTTCTTATTTTCATTCTGTTTTTTTCTCATTCTTTCTGCACATCTGCTGTCGCCTGTCTCCAGTTGTTTTGAATCCTGGCTGAGCATTTTATCACCTGATGAGTTTTTAAACCTCTGTAAGCTCAAACCCAGCCCCACATTAACACGTCAGAATCTCTAGGGATGGGACCTGGTATTGGGCAAGGTTTTAAACTCCACAGATGACCAGCCAAGTTTGGGAGCCAAGTTTGGGACCCATGGTTTCAGATGTCATAATCACACATCAATTAACTTAGTACCTCTTAAGGAGGTTGCTCATTAGAATAACCTGCGAGATTTTCTCCACGCTGTTCCCTCACTCCCTCTACATTTATTACTTTAGTGAACCAGTGTTAACTGATGGGAATACATATACACACAGCCCTTGGAGATACACACACAGAGACACCCACACACAAGTTGGGACATAAAAAAAAAAAAGACAACAATCAATTTGTTAAGTATTATTTTTCCTACACTCTTTGGAATATAGCCTGCTTATTTAAGTGACTTTGTATTTGTCTAGCATTATTTTATGTGGATAGTTTTGTGGTGTTAGTTCAGTATTCGCATAATCACTGTGAGGGCAAATACCTTGTATGTTCTGTTCATCACTGTATTTTCAGTACCCACGAGTGCCTCGTACATGGTGGATAATTAGTAAATGTTATAAGAGTGAATCATTAGCACTGAGTTTTGGGAGCACTTTACATATGTACCAACTATATTATGAAACTTTGTAATTACATTGTCCATCAAGGAAAAAGATCTTCCATAATGCCAAAGATAAGCAGGAAATAGATTTGTTGAATTTTGAGTCTTTTGCAGGTCAGGGATTCTGTGTAGGCATTAAGGGCTTGAACAAAAATGTAGCACAAAACATAAATACTTCCTGGTAGAAGATATATTTCCATACCTGCCCTCGTATATCAAACTGCAAAACATACAGAAAAAAACTAATGAACAAATGGGTGCTTTTAGTCTATGCTTAGTTTAAGCTTCATGATAAACTGGACTAGAGCTTGACACATTTATCAACTGTTAGTTGTATTTTACCTAATCATAGCCTGTCTTAAAGTTAAAGGTAGAAAATGAGAACAAGATGATCTGTCACATATGGTTAACTTGTAATTCAGATTTATAATATATTGGCAAATGGCTTCAATTTTGGACGAGCCCTTAAACTGTACAGTGTTCAAAGAATGAGGGAAGGAAGATACCTAAGAAGGATTAAGTAATCTTAGCCAAGATATCTAAAAACTCTTAATAATTTGATTTTTCAGAATTAGAAAATCTGTGTTGTCAGAGTTCTCCAGTTTGGGGTTTGACAAGAAAGCATATCATAGAAATTACTCTGCCTATGAAAAATCCTTTATGGTTTAGATTTTCTTCTGTAGTGCCTTTACAACAGTTCTCGAGTGCTTCAGTCATAGCCCCAGTTTTGTCTTACTGGGCCTCCATCCCTCTTATTTTTCAAATTAAAAAGTACACAGAAAACTATTCAAGAGTAGAAAGAGTATATACAGTGAAAACTAGGTTTCCTTTTCACTTCAGAGTACCACATCCTTCTTTGAGGTAACCACGATTAGCATTTCCTTCTCTGTTTTTCCAGAAAGAGTTTATGTTGCTGGTGTACACATGCAGGTAGCTTTTGTAGTTTATTGGTATGATCCCCACATCACCAGATGATGTCTTCTTTAGTTTCTAACACACTTTACAAACCCAACTTCTTTCTGTATCTCTTCATGTAATTAATCTTTCCTGTGCTTTGTTTCCGTTTGCTTTTTTGTCCCTCTGTTAAACACCTGTCACAGGTCTGACATATAGTATTGGGACTTAGGTGTGGTGGTCTCATCTCAGGCATCATCTCTCCTTCTTACTCTGTACTCTTTGCCTGGCCTGGCCCATCCCACCTGCAGGACGTTAGGGACCTGTGTATCAGGGTCTCACAAATTTATATTTATAGGACCAGGCCCCTCTACCTTATTTGCCTGTCTCCGGCATATTTATCTTTTGAATATCTCAAAAACTTCTTAGTCCCAGTGTGTCCAAAACGAACGTTTTTTTCAACATCCGTATCTTAGTTAATGGCATATACATTCATTATCTCAGTCGTACAGTCCAAAAACTATAAGCTATTCTTGCCCTATTTCAAAACATAAGTCCAGTTAATTTTTTTTTCCTTTTACTTCGTAAATAACTCTCAAGTGTCTCCTCTTTGTCTCTGGTATTGCCTTAGTCTAGTTTGTCGTCATCTTTCACCTAGATTCCTGCAGTGGTCCACCCACAGCCCCTCCGGGCCTTTTCCAGACCACTCTCCACAGAGCAACCTGAGGATGCCTTGCAGAATGTCCCTATTAGTTTAATACTCCCCTTCGTTGCTTAAAATCTTTTGATAGCTGCCTATTCCTTTAATCTAAAGACAAGTATATTTCATGTAGCCTGACAAGTTCCTGCCGAGACATTTGTTATGGCTTCTCTCATCAGGTCATGTTTCCTTGTACTTCCCATGTTCACTTTGCTTCTGCCACATTGTCCTTCCAGGCCCTGCTACTTACATTGTTCCCAGTAGCGTCGGGGCATTTGCATATGCTGTGAAGTCCTCTTTCCCAGCCCTTTCACTTTCTCCTGATTAACCCCCGTGGGGTATTTCAAATAATCTTTTAAGTATGGCTTTCTATGACTCCTCCCTTATCTCTCTAACATTTCCCTGGCATTCAACAAAGAATGCCTCGCCTTTGTAGCACTTTCTGTCTTATATTTTTTTGTGAGTTTATTTGATTAAGATCTATACCCTCAGCAAGGCTTTAATTTCCATTGTATCTTCAGTTTCTTGTACAGATCCCTAGCCCCAAATCTTAGACACTCGATAACCCTTTAATGAATGAATGTTTTCTTTATTGAATCTAACAAGTACTATATTTTGTATATTGTAAATACTTTTAATTCAAAGTGAATTCATATGTTCACAAGGCACAGTATGGATTAATAAGCAATACCATTTCCTGGTTGGTGTAATAGAGATTACTGAAGAATTTACATGTTTACCATAAAGAGGCCATTCTTGGGGAGAGGAATAGAAAGATAAAATCATTGGACCTGCTAGCATATACCTAGGTCTACCCTTTTAGTTAGTAAAATTATTTTTCTGTATTATTTCCCCAGCCATTCCCCTCACCCTAATTGTCTGTATTATAGCTTTCCCTAATAAATTGTGAACTCCTAATTGCTTTCAACCTAAATAAATAAGATTTTTTTCGAAAACATTCAGGAATAACAACTGTTCACTTATGAACAGTTTTTGAAGTTTCAAAAGCAATATAGTGGTATGGCTTTCCTTCAGAAAAATTAACAGAAGTTGCCTACGTTCTCAGCCTAGTTGGCACATGCCCATTAGCATTTGATGTACTTCATATAATTAGATTTGTTCTGCATGCTATGGATATTTCTAAGCCCCAGCCACCATTGATAATGTTGTTAAAATGAACAACTCGTTTTTAACATTACCTTTTTCTCTCTCTTGAGCAGTGAAGATAGAACTCAGTTGAGAGAGAGAGAATAGAGGTGACTTGGAGAAGAAAGGGTGATGGGTTGAGATTTCTGGAGGTTTCAGCTGAGGGAGTAGAGAAGCTTCAGAGAATAAAGGTATTCTTTATGTCACCATTAACAGAAATCAAGGATCTTCTGGACAGAACAACTTTTTGAGTGTAGGTATTTTAGCTAAGTCTGGTGTTATACACCACAATGAATGTGAATATTAAAAACAAGGGATTTAAGTGTGAAATTGTGACCACAGTATTAGCTAAAGATAATATACTTACAGATGTTGATGTTTAATTTCACCACACCCACAGTTTATCTTGGCATCCCAGTGCTTGGTCCATAGTTGTTGTTTACAATGTTGTTTAACTGACTGGACTTACTTGGATGTGTGTTTGTTTGTGTGTTTTAAATTATTTCACTTGTGTATGCTTGTACTTTTAGAAATGTTTTCACCTACGCTTAGATAAATGTATAGTACTTTGCAACGAAAAATACCTGTACCAGAATTCTTCTCTTACGAAATGTTTCTTATGATTATACACAACAGACCTGACTGCATTTGGATGATGAATGTCATAATAGGTCTTAAGGTAGACAAAGCACAAACTTTATGGTAGTTTTGAAGAAAGACTAGATGGTAATTACTAGATCAAGAATGCGTTATTGCACTATCTGTGCAGACAGAAGTCTTTAGGCAGATGCCTTAAACAATTTTTTACTTCATCAGGATTTTCATATGTACACCTGACCGGCAGAAATAGTTATTGATTCTTTAATGAAGATGGTTTTTCAGGCTGAATTTCTGTATGTATATGGCACACACACCCAGCCAGTTTAAGTTTGTGTTCAATCTAATTCCTTTAAACCAAAAGCTATGAAAATAAATACTACTTATTTTCTGTAGACCATGTGGTAAGGTTGTTAGGGCTGGACACAAAGAAAAAATATATTTATTTGCCATACCCTCAATATATGAAAAGAAGAGTAGGTTTCAAAAATCATACTTTGAAGCATCACAGTAATTTTGTTTGTTTGTTTGTTTGTTTGCTTGTTTTTGAGACAGAGTCTCGCTGTGTCACCAGGCGCCAGGCTGGAGTGCAGTGGTGCCATCTCTACTCACTGCAACCTCCACCTCCCAGGCTCAAGCAATTCTCCTGCTTCAGCCTCCTAAGTAGCTGGGATTACAGGCACACCCCACCATGTCCAGCTAATTTTTGTATTTCTTAGTAGAGACTGGGTTTCATCATGTTGGTCAGGATGGTCTTGATCTCTTGACCTCATGATGTGCCTGCCTCAGCCTCCTAAAGTGCTGGGATTACAGGTGTGAGCCACCACGCCCTGCCGTATCACAGTAATTTACAAAAGGGCCAAGAAGTTACAGAAGCATTTGTAGTACTTTGTGTAAAAGATGTGAAGCTGGTAAAGAATGGTTCAAAAACTTAAGAATCAGAATCTACTTAATACAAATGTTAGGAAAAGAATTCACTTCTTTACAGGAGAATACTCTCTGATCGCTATTTCCTGAACAGTTACCGAAGATGTTTCAGGAAAGAGTTATATTCTAGTGTAGAGTTTTAATGCAAATGACCATATTTGTTTTGAAGGTGACACCTTGTGGGTTTTCGTCTACTCTTTAAAAACTTCAGTTTAATATCATTTTGTTTTTCCTCCCATCCCCACATCCTAAGTGTTAAACATAAAGAAACTAAAACTCATCTTGTCACCTGCTGTTTTGTTCAATAGGATTCTCTTCAGAAGTATCCCTAAAGTTCAGGAGGGACTCTTAGAGTAGACATTTAAAACAGAGATGAAACAGAGGATTAATAATCCAAATTATATGAAGCATTTAAAAGTCTGTAGAGTAGAAGCCATCACAGAATCACCTTTAGTACGTCATTAGATACCTTTATTTCTGAATCTGTTAACATTTATTATTTGGCAGGAGCTGGGTAATGAAAAATATTTGTATGGATTTATTGCTTTAAAATTTGTGATGAAGACATTTTACAAAAGAATCTTAGCTCTGCATATATGACCCTAGGCAAGCCACTTAACCTCTCTGTCTCGTCTATGAAATTTTGATAAAAATACTCAAACAGGATTACTGCTACCGAGTTAGTTAAGATATAAAGCACCTGGCATAGAGTGGACACTCCATAAAATGTTCTTTCTTTCTTTTGTTATGTTAATAGTAAAATATAATTCTGGTATACTTTGAAACTTCCTTCTTTTTTGTTTTCAATGTACAGCAGTAGATAAGGCTTAAGTAATAATCAATAATTCTTTCATATACTCTAGCTTGAACGTATTTTTTAAAGGAAATGAGAACTACATATAGTTGAAGTCTCTTCATACTTTCTTCGCAGTCTCATTCCTCTTTCTTCCTCCCCAGAGGCAATAACTATCCTGTATTTTTTGTCCATGATTTCTGTGTAAGTTTTCATACTTCCACTGTGTATGTATGCATTCATAAACAATATGTGGGATCTTTTTTATGTTTTTAAAACTTGCATAAATAGTATTCAATTACATGTTTAATCCTACAACTTAACCTTTTTCATTTAGCATTATTTTTCAGATCTCTTGCTGAAAAATATAGGTCATTCATTTTAATTGCTGTATAATTATCTATTTCCTTATTGGTGGACATTGGCTTTATGCGTGTTTTCAGTATTTTAAACAATGCTAGGTTGGGTATCTTTGTATTTTTAATATCCTTCTTAGAACTCAGGTGTACTTACTGAGTCCCATCTTTATCCCTGAAATGTGCATTACTGACCTACAAACGTTTATAATGAACTTATTTGTAAATGAACTTATTTTATAATGCACTTATTTATTTAAAAGTTCATTTATAAATGAACTTATTTATAATCTTAATTACCTAACTCCTTCCAGTCTTTTCTAAAGATTGGTCTAATTTAAGGGCTCCTCTTTCTAATCTCCCCTTCCCCCTGTACTCATACTGAGATGCTAACTTTATAACCTAATTGTGGGAAAAGTCATATTATTATGTTACCGATATTAATAGTGATTTTTAATTTTTAACATTATGCGATTTAAGTATACGAATTCTAAAGCATACTTTTTGCAATAGAATATGCATGCATATTCTTATGACTGTTACAGTACTTAATCCAACCTAATGGAGTAAACTTTTGTAATTTCTTATTAAATATGTATTTATAGTGAATAGATGAACTCATTTTATAATTGCTATTCTTTATGTTTCTAGATTGCTTCTTTTTTATGGGGGATGGCATCTCACCTGAAATTTGGTATCTCTGTTTTTAAGTCAAAAATACATTTTCTAAATAAAATCATTTCGTATAGAGTCTGCAGACACTAGATATTTCTGAATCACTGAGGTATTTCCATATAGTTTGGCACAATGTAAAAATTATGTGATTTAACTTAATTATGACTGAATCATAGTGCTGAAATGTCTCCTTTCATTAGCCATGTTATTAATCTGAGTGAATCTTATCTAGTTGTAGCAGGCTTCTTTCCTGCTTTTGCTTTTTCAGTGATGGCTTTAGGGTTTCTAGACTATATCTTTATCAGTCTGCCATCAAGTGAAACTATACCTCCCCTTCTGGCCATTATGCTAGTGTTGTCATGTAATTTGATTTTAGACATATTATAAACCCCAGAACCCATTATTACTGCTTTTGTTTAATCAATTGAATTATTTTAAAAGATTTAAATAATAAGAAAATAACGTCTTTGACTTTTGTTTGTTTGTTTTACCTTTCTTTTTAATTTTTGCTGGCTTTGGATGCTTCATATTACCAACCAGTTTCTCTGCATTAACCCCTGATGGCAGACCCTCCTGCTGTTCTTCCTCAAAATCATAGACAGACACATCCACATCTTTGCCCTCCTCTGCGTAACACAGTTTGCTCTTTTTGGTTTTGTGTTTTTGGCTGGTGGCTGATAGCCTGCGTCTTTTTGCCAACTAGGATCTTCCTGGGGTGGAAGTTCCCCTTGTTCTAGTGTCTCCACCTCTCCATTGGCCCCCACTTTAACCACCTGAAAACCTTCAGACAAGGGTAAGGTGTGGCATATCATGGGTTCACTTTCTGCAAGGCCCTCTTTAGACACTTCATTCTCATAGCCCCCTGGAGTTCTTCTACTGAAGTAGTAGCAACAGGTACAGTTACAGGAACAGGTACTTGAACAAGCTGAAGGTCTCCTGTGTTTATAGGCTGTTCCTCCATATTTATAACCTGTAAAGTTTTTGTTTTTGGTTTTTTTTTTTTTTTTTTTTTTTTTTTTTTTTTGATAGGCATGTAGTGGTACGTTTTTCTTGTTTTAACTTGAAATTCCCCAATGAAATGAGACTGAACAGTTTTTCATAAGCCTAATTGTCATCTGTTTATTTTTGGTGTGAGGTATCTGTTCAGGTATTTCACCTATTTTATAATCGGGTTCTTCATTTTCTTGAGTTATAATGGTTTATTGTATATTTTAGATAGCAGTTCTTTATCAGATATATCTCTTACAAATATCTTCTCCAAGACTGTTGCCTGTCTTCTTATTCTCTTGACATCGTCTTGCAGCACAAAAAAATCTAGGCCAGTTACAGATGTGGAAGTTAAGAGCATAGTGGTGCCATTGGGAGCTGTATAACTGCATAAGATAACAAAACAGTATATTTAAATCTTAGCTCTGGAGGACTGGCAATGTTTAAAGCTTAGAGAGATAAGGAATTAGGAGGGGTCAGGAAATGTAGGAAAACTAATAAAGTATGTTATTCTAGCAATGAAAGAAAACTTGTATCGAGGAGGATGTGATTGACTGTGTCAAATGTTGCTGGACCAGTCAAATATATGAAGATTCAGAAGTGATCATTGGGTCTAGTGATTAGGTAGATCATTGGTGACCTTGGATAAGAGCTGTTTCAGTGGAGTAACGGGAGGAAATGCGTGTTTGGAAGAGTTCAAATAACAATGGAGGAGAGAAATTAAAGATAGCAGGTGTAGATAAGACTTCCAAGGAGTTTTGCTGTAAAGGAAAGATGATTGAAATGGAAGCTGGAAGGGACAGAGAAATAGAGATTTAAAAATGATAATAATAAAGTTGGGAGAAACAGCATTGTTGGATTCTTATTGGCATCACTCACCAGAGAAGGAAAAATGAATGATTCAAGACATTGGAAAGAGGCAGAGACAGAGAGAGTTTATGTCAGTCATCTGCTAACCTCTAATATGGTTTCTTTAAAATAGAGTAGACGCAGTCCTGCAGCTGCTCATGTCCTTTCCTGACTCCTTCCCTTCTCATTCCATGTTTTCACTAACAGATGGTACTTTATGAGAATGAGAAGAGGCCCCTTACTCCAGACAGGTAGCCAGCACTGCCTGGATTTTAGGATTGGATTTTTAACCCTTACTTACCTTAAGCTAGGTGTCTTTGGGTATAGCAAAGTAATCACTATAGCTTCTCTCTTTAGTCTAATCCAAGGCAATAGGAAAAGTTATTTACTATCCTGCTGTAATAGTTAAATGTACACTTTGTCCTATTGAGACCGGGCTCCGCAGGAGGGGCTCAGCTCCAGGAGAGGATGTGTTCTTACTCTTGGTCCCTCACTTACCCAAGAATGAGAGGGAGCGACACCCCCCACCCCCCCACACACACACACCGCATGGTGAGCAATTGAGTAAATATCGGACCCCAGAGAGTTTTTCAAAAAGTGATTTATTTAGGCAGAGAGAGCGAGCGAGAGTGAGAGAGCGAGCACGCGAGCGCGCGCACGAGACCTCCCACGAGGTCGTGGGAGGAGATCCAGATATCGGCCTGGACGGGAGAGAAGGGGACTTTTAACCTGGGAGTAATTCCTGCCCCATTTAAGTTTTCTGGCCTATGAAAGGAGTTCCTTTAAACTTCCGCCCGAGGGATTGATCTTTGATTTCTTCCCGCGGGCACAAAAGTTAAAGACCTCTAAGATCCCGGATGGAGACGTGGGTGGAGGTATGGGCACTGAGAAGTTCTTGCCTTTGAAACTACTCCCCCTTGTGGACTGGGGTAAGAGAATACATTCCCTCACTATGGCAAATAGTATGATAAGTGAGAAAAGAGCACATTTAAGAACTAAGAATTGGGTGTGGAGGGTCCAAGCTCTTCTACCAACTGGCAGTAAAATGAATTTGAGAAGAGTTTAAGGCATATTAGAGTCACCTTACCAACAAGTAATTGTGAGTTTAGATTTTATTTGAACTGTATCACATTTGTATTTTATAAAGTGATGGTGTTGAACACATTGCACCAAAATGTAACTGAGACTTAGTAGCACCTAGGACTCAGATCTTGGTTTTTCTGACAACATTCCCACAGAAAGGAACCTGGGCTCTTTGGAGAAAGGCTGATTCCAAGGATGGGATTCTTTATGACAAAGGAAGGAAATGCTTCCAAAAAAAGGATGCTAACATGTTGCAAGGATATAGGAGTCATTTTGAAAGTGTTCCCCATTGGCCAAATCTACGATAATTTGGGCATCAAAATAATTAAAGGCAGTAATGACTTATAAAGCATTGAGAAAAAAATGAGAGCATACCAATAACACTTCTATACGTACAGTCAGGAGAAAGGTCTCAAGGGGTAACTATTACGTGTAGAGAAAGTTCTAGAAATGAACAGTCATGATTTTGTTGCTATAACAGAATACCTGAGACTGAGTAGGTTATAAGGAAAAGAGGTTTATTTGGTTCACTTGAAGGGCATCAGTCTACATCTGGTTAGGGCCTAGGGCTGCTTCAATTCACAGTGTAAAGTGGAAAGGCAAGCATCATGTGCAAAGAGATCATTATAGCAAGAGAGGAAGCGAGAGAGAAACTGAGGAAAGCCAGACTCTTTTTAACAATGAGTTCTCTTGGGAACCAATTCGTTCTTGCTAGAATGAGTACTCATCCCGGAAGGAGGGCATTAATTTATTCATGAGGGATCTACCCCTCTGACCCAGATACCTCCCTGCATTGCCACATTTGGAGGTCAGGTTTTAGCATGAGTTTTAGCAGGGACAAATCAAACCATAGCAATCACAAGTGGATACTAAATATTGGAAAGAAATTTTAATGAGAAGCAGGATATTTGCCTGGTCTTAAAGTGTCTGCCCAAAGATTGCTGTTGGTTGCAGGGAAAAGATAGTAACTAAGCAGTAGGAAAATTGGATAGCACTTTGTCTGGATGATGAAATTTAACATTACCAATGAGGTACAGGTTGGTAGATGCTGTGTGCCTCCAAATGTGATACCATGAGAAGGACACATCACTTACATATTATTTTAGCCAGAAATGCATTACATGAGGCTAATCATGAGGAAACATCAGGCAAGCTCAAAATGGTGAACATTTTTTTAAAAAAACTAGACTCTGCAAAAAGTGTTATAAAATTTAAAGAAAGGTGGAGACGACCCATATTAAAGGAGAATAAAGACACGGGAAATACATGGTTCCAAGACTGAGCCCTGCGTTTGGAGAAAAATTAATTTTTAAAGGGGATTACAGAATCAGTTGACAACATTATAATACAAATTGTAGTTTAAAGATTTCTATTAATGTATTTGCTGAAATTGTAACTGTGTTGTGATTTATAGGAGATTACTTTTAGGAAATGCACGCTGAAGTATTTATGGGGAAAAGGATATGTGTAACTTCCAAATGACTCAGAAAAAAGCATGTCTCTATGCACGCTTGCAGGGTTAGAGGGGTGCGTGTTACAGTGGGAGAGAGGAGCAGAAGGGGCAGAATGTTAATGGAGACTGGGCAAAGTTATACCAACTTTCTTTGTACTTTCCTTGCGTTTCCTCTGTAAATTTGTTATATGTCCAAATAAGTTCATACACACACACATGTACAAACACATTGGGGCTTATTTCTTTTATGCTTACTTCACTTACTGCTCTAGGGTTGCTAATTTACCTTTAATACTTACCTGGTTTTATTATATTAATATGCATTGCTAATATATGTACATACTGATTTTTAATTTCTTTTAATTAGTGCTGGGCCTAAAGGAGATAACATTTATGAATGGAGATCAACTATACTTGGTCCACCGGGTTCTGTATATGAAGGTGGTGTGTTTTTTCTGGATATCACATTTTCATCAGATTATCCATTTAAGCCACCAAAGGTAAGAAGCTAGAAGAGCGTTCTTTAATATTTATTCTTCTTCTTCAAAATTGGTTATTCTAGAATTTAAATGTGTGTTGATGCAGTTATTTTGATTTCATTCTTTTTCATGGATTGATATGGAAACTCACATAATCAAGAATTTTAAAACTGAAAGTAACTGACTCCCTTCACAAATAATTTGTAATCAATAGACAGTTTAATTCTTAATTGTAAATAAAACTATACCTTGCACATCAATAAAGCAGATAAATTTTACACTTAGGGAAAATACTCTATGAACCTTCATTAATACCTTCATAATGTATTATTAATGAAAGTATTAATGAAGGTTCATAGGGTATTTTCCCTCATAAGTATAACATTTCCCTCATAAGTATAAAAATACCTTAATAGTTAATTAAGGTATTATTAATGAAGGTATTTATTAGGACAAAAAGTAAAACTGTTTAAACAGTAAAACTATTTGACAGCTTCCAGAAGGGTTTAATGTGAATTTTGTGCTAAATACCTTATCTTTATAGATAAGCAAAAACTTCATAGCCAAGAAGAGAGAAACTAATAATATTTAGTAAACTCATTTTGTACCCTCTTTGAGTATGATGTAGTGATGGAAACAGAGTGCCTGAGTACCTTCTGTCTCTTTGTTGGCTCTGAGTTCATTGGAAGTATGAATTAGGTGGATAACAGAGAATGGAGTGAGTTGTGTCTTGTAATGACCTTCAACTTTGCAAAGCTTAAAAATAACAATTACTTGAGTGGCTTCCTCCCCTGACTTCTGTGTCTACAGTGATCACAGCAGGTAAAAACCGCTGGAATTAAGCATGGAGTATTATTATGCTCCTGATACAGAGATGTCTGACATAGAGGGGAAAGTGTATTTTCAAGTCCGTAGCCCTTAATGGTGGTAAAATGTTTTTCTTTTCAACATGGTAACTTTTGTTCTCTCTATATTTTTAAAATTTATATTGCAATTTATAACATTTAAAATTTATGTAGCCTGTGTGTATGTATGTATGTGCACAAAAAAGGGTGTATTTTGTGAATAAAAGAGGATTATTTCTCAAGAAGGTATTGTCTAACAAGGTAACAACAGTTCCATCTAGTGGTAGTTACCCCAAATCACAGACAGCAAGGTCCCTTACCCCTGGAGGTATTTACTATCAGTTACAGCTGTTAGTGTGTAAAGTGCTTTACTGTGTGGTCCCATCAGAATCTAAGATCTTGAAATTCTTTTTGCATATGGCAGAAGATTAATTGCAGAAGACGACTCTTAAGTTTTTCTGGACACCTTTTAATGGAAAGTGGAAATTGACTAATATAAGAATTAGTACTGTATATGATTACCAGTAATTTTGATTAATCTAATGGTTATTTATAAATTTAGCATGTTTTTTGCTGAAATTGCAATATGTTAATCTAATTCTTTAGTGTTGGTTCACTCTATTGCTAAGATAAATGGTATTAAGCATTGTTAAGATCTATAGTTGGACAAGTGAAAAATAAGATTTCTGGTATGATTGTAGTGTTTGAAACAATTACTTCTCTACAGTGCTAAATATTTTTGAAGTTTGGAAAATGTTGAACTTCTTGAAGGATAAAAGTTTAATAGAAATCTGTTCATGAATGCTATTCTGTTCACTAGTTGTAGTTGAAAATACTATATTTGTAAATCACGTGTATTGTAGTCATGTCAGTGATCTGAACATAAATTATTTCTGTATTCTAGAGCAGCATTAATGGAAATATAGTAAAATCTACATGTATATTTTAAAATTTCTTAGAGCCACATAAGTAAAAAATAGGGAATTTTAATAATATATTATTTACCTAACATATTCAAAATATTGTCATTTTAACATGTAATCAGTGTAAGTATTATTAATGAAATCTTATACATTTTCTTCTTGGTACTAACTCTTTGAAATTTGGTATTTATTTTACACTTTTAGTTCAACTCATTCACCTCACCACAATTTAAGAGTAGTATATTCACAAGTAACTAGTATATGCTGTATTGGTCAGAGCATTTCTAGAGGAGCATACTCTCCTCCTCTTCTGCTAAACTAGTGTGTTGCTCCCCCACCCCTCGCCATCATGCATTCTTTTCAGAAGGACATTTTTGAGAGCATTTAATGTTTTCTTCTCAGATTCCGCTTTTGCGCTCACAGACACTACTAGTGTCAAATGATCAAAAATTGTCTGTTTTTTTCTTCGGCAACTTCCAGTTACGAGTTAACTATCCAGTTAGTGTTTGTGATTATTTTGGGACTTGGTAGTGTTTGTTCTTATGATGTATCTTCTTTTCTCACACATTTCAGGGATATATTAGTTTCCTTTAGCCAGTAGCTAAAAACCTTGCTTATTTTATTTTAATAATTTAGTCTAACAAGACAGTGAACCAGCTGTAGAAGTGAAAGGCTAAGAAACAGAAATACAGGTAGTGTAAATGATTTTATTAACCTTCTTCTAAATCCTCCAATATTTTCTAATGTTTGGTAAGAAATTAGCTGAGTTGATACTGATCTTTTATACTAAGAAACTGATGTAACTTTTATCTTTTAAAAAAATCGTCATCAGTTGCTCTTACCTTTGGCAACAAAACATTTCTCTTCCTCACTTTCTGTCTTTCTGTATGTGTATGTACACACACAGTTGTTTATGATGTGGGCGTGTGTGCTAACACACATACCCACACACATAAATAGAATTACTCTATCAGTTATTTAAGTATAACTGATCAGTTCCTCACTTTAGTTCTTTCTGTACAGAGTAAAAACAGACAAATTTTTTCAACTGAGTCAGATAAAACCATTTAATTTTGTTATTAAACCTAATCTAAGGTTAGCTCCAGTTAAATCATTTAGTATCAACTATAATATATTACCCTTCATTATTTTTTTTAGTGTTTTAGTTGTTAATAAAACATTGATTTTCCTTCTGTTTTTAATGTGACTGTGCTTAGGTTACTTTCCGCACCAGAATCTATCACTGCAACATCAACAGTCAGGGAGTCATCTGTCTGGACATCCTTAAAGACAACTGGAGTCCCGCTTTGACTATTTCAAAGGTTTTGCTGTCTATTTGTTCCCTTTTGACAGACTGCAACCCTGGTAAGCAAATATTTATTGACACATACACTAAGGCTACAAAAACCAGCGCATTATTATTATTTTTTTTAGTTAGCTTTAAATGTAGATTGAGAGGTAAATGCTATTGATAGAAACATCAGCATAAAACATTTTGTGAGGAAATTATCAAGCCCATTGCAAGTAGACTAGGCCAAAGTTGCTCAATACCCTCATTTAATTTGTTAATAGTGTGGCACTCTGTAATTATTTTGTCACCATCATTAATGGAATCCCTACTTTTAAAATTATGTAGGTGCACAGACCACGTCTAACAAGAGTGAAGCAATGTTTCTGACACCGATGTCTCCTTTTCCTGCTTCTTCTGTGCTGCCATATGCCTTTAGACAACTACTTTAATAATGGAGGACTTCTTACTCTCCCTTCCTTTTTGAATTAGTTAGTTATATTAGACATAGTAGTAATGGATATTATAATGATAGCCAGTGAGACTTGAACTAGATTATGATTATAACAACTCAGAGATTAAATCATTTGTGTATAATTCATAACTCTAAAAAATGCCTAACTGCCACATGTGAACTTTAGAAACTCGGGTAGCTGACTTGATCAAGTGATGTGTCTAATTTCACACACATTTTATTTCACTCTGTGGCCATTTTTTTTAAGTTCACTTCCTTTTTCTAAATATTTGAGAAGTCACTAAAGACTGTTACAGTTGTTACCTTGTGCTTAGCAGAGATACATATGCAATAGATAGAGATGGATATTCATTGTGGTGTCATTTATTAAAGCAGAGTATTGGAAATAACCTCAATGCCCATTAATAGATGTAGCTTTTTAAAAGAATGTGACAACTCTATATGACTAATAGGAAAATATCTTCAAGATAAATTAAATATAAAAAGCACTGGAAAAAATACATAGACACGGCCAGACACCGTGGCTCATGCCTGTCATCCCAGCACTTTGGGAGGCCGAGGTGGGAGGATCACAAAGACAGGAGTTCAAGACCAGCCTGGTCAACATAGTGAAACCCCATCTCAACTAAAAATACAAAAATTAGCTCGACAGTGGTGGTGGGTACCTGTATTCCCAGCTACTTGAGGGGGCCAAGTCAGGAGAATCGCTTGAACCCGGGAGGCAGAGTTTGCAGTGAGCCGAGACTTTGCCATTGCACTCTAGTCTGGACTACAGGGCAAGATTCTGTCTCCAAAAAAAAAATGCATATACACAACATAATATTCTAAATGCTTGTCAATGCATGTAAGAACTCTGGAAAGTAATGTTGTAACAGTTGTTTTCCAGGGAAAGAAAATTCTGGATAGTTGGATTCAGGAAGGAACAGTTTCTTTTTACTGGCTAATTAAAATATCGTACCATATGTACATATTTTTTTCTTTTTAAAAATCAAAATAAAAATTTATATCAGGTTCACTCTCTGGTTCAGAATTCTACTTAAAACAAAATGGCAAGTAAGTTTTCAAGTGGAACTATGGATAGTGATTAGAGTCATATTGGGCACAGATGAAGGAAGCATTTTATTTGAAGCAGCATTGTGTTGTAAGATTGGGGTTTTATCTAAAAATTACCATTTTCAACTTTTCACAAGCAGAAATATAACCACCTAGCATACTTCCATTGTTGAATGAAAGGCCAAAATTACAAAATAGTTTTTGTTTATTGAAGACATTTCTTTTATAAAAATCAAATCTAGCTATACAGCTCAAAATTCAATTTTTTTTTTTTTTTGCTGAAGAGGATATTCCTAACTTGAATATTAAAATATACATATGATCATATTACTTTAAACTTTTTCTTTTGAAAATCTAGCTATAAGATGAAGATACTGCTGAAAAATAAGCGTTTCATTTTAGTAGACTATTAGAACTATACTTTGAAGAAGATACCACAAAATAGCTTTTAATGTTCTTTCCACTTTTCCAGCGGATCCTCTGGTTGGAAGCATAGCCACTCAGTATTTGACCAACAGAGCAGAACACGACAGGATAGCCAGACAGTGGACCAAGAGATACGCAACATAATTCACATAATTTGTATGCAGTGTGAAGGAGCAGAAGGCATCTTCTCACTGTGCTGCAAATCTTTATAGCCTTTACAATACGGACTTCTGTGTATATGTTATACTGATTCTACTCTGCTTTTATCCTTTGGAGCCTGGGAGACTCCCCAAAAAGGTAAATGCTATCAAGAGTAGAACTTTGTAGCTGTAGATTAGTTATGTTTAAAACGCCTACTTGCAAGTCTTGCTTCTTTGGGATATCAAAATGTATTTTGTGATGTACTAAGGATACTGGTCCTGAAGTCTACCAAATATTATAGTGCATTTTAGCCTAATTCATTATCTGTATGAAGTTATAAAAGTAGCTGTAGATGACTAGGAATTATGTCATTTGTATTAAATCCAGATCTGAGTATGTGGTTCATGCTGTTGTGAAAAATGTTTTACCTTTTACCTTTGTCAGTTTGTAATGAGAGGATTTCCTTTTACCCTTTGTAGCTCAGAGAGCACCTGATGTATCATCTCAAACACAATAAACATGCTCCTGAAGGCATAGTTTCCTGTCGTAATATTTTAAGTCAGTCTTGTTAGAAGGTGTGTCTGAGATGATTGTTGATGAAATAAAAATGTGGCTATGAAGATTGACTACTAAAGACTAGCACAAATAAACCAATTCTTAAATTGAAAACATTTAAAATCTTATTAAATGTGTTTCATTGAAAGAATGACCTTAAATATTCAAAAAGGAATTTTAACCCATTGGTCTCAAACACATAAAAACTGTACTTTGATAATATGATGTTTAAGCCAAAAAGAACATGAAATCCTGGCTTACTCACTTAGGAGTCTGGTAACGTCTTATGGAACATGTTGCTTCCAAATTGGTGTTTTTTGTTCAGCATTGGGCAGTATTGTCAGATGTTAACTTTGATGTGGTAGCTAGCTTATGGTGCACATTTTACTTCTAATCCTGGTCTTGAATTTTCGTGGTGTGTATAACCATTCTTACTATGGCAAGTGGCCGGCAAATATAGCCAGAGGCAGAGTTGAACACAGAAATCTTTGTTTGCCTTGGGGGTAGAATAGAACTGTGTTAGTGTACAGATGTGATATTATTTCTCAATGGATGAAATGCCAAATTGTAAGATGTTTTAGAGGTTAAATTTCTTCTTCCTAGTTGTAATTGTAAAGTGTTAGATTTTTGGAAAGTTAGAATTACTTTGCAATATTTAGATTTGCTAACAGAGTATAATTGTGTGGTTTTGTTTGTTTTGTTTCCCTATGACTAACGTAATTATCTCTGGTCATATAGCCAAGGCTGTGGTATATGGGGCAAGTGTCTTCTCCGATCGGCCTTCAATATGGAAATGAAGTATCGTCTTAAAATGTATAGAGTGAAAATATTAACATAAAAATTGCTTCAAGATAAGTGAGACGTGTAGTTGTGTGCATCACTAGAAATAGACTCCTACTCGAATGTTTGTCACAAGTCTTAGAGTAAAATTAAAATTACACTTATATATCTCTTTTTCACTTAAATTTCCCCCCCAACACTATTACAGAGGAACACCATACAAAGGAACTATTTTGAATACTTCAGACTTTACATCTATGAAAACCTAACTAATAATCTATAATGGAGTCCAAGTCAATGTGATACAAGTGGAGACCTTTTATTAAGCTGTAAGGTTTTTTAATCAACCATAGGTGAGCTGTATAAAGTAGTTTTTCCTCCACTGCCAAAATTGTACATTCTACATCCTAGAGTAATAAACTTGTCTCTTGGTGCTAAAAAAACTTTTATCATACTGAATGTTAGGATGTTTAGGGATGCTATGATTAGACTTCCTTTAGTTACCATGAGCCTCATTACCACCACCAACCTATTTTGCTGACTTGTAGGCTGTGTCTATACTGGTTTGGGATAAAGTGGAGGGAATTGGTTACTGAGAATATTTGCAACTCTTTCACAAACTACCACTGTGGCCTTAAATAAGACACTTTAACTCTTTGAGTTTTAGTTTGTTTATACAGAAGAGTCAATTTGATCATTTCCCTCTACTCTATTAGCCCTCAAGCTCAATAATTTTAATCTTGTAAATTTTTCTTGCTCTTGTCCTGCTTTCTCTAGAGGGAACAGGCTACTCTTTGAAATGGACTAATAGTATCTTGGTGTTCTAATTGATAGATGAACCTCTGACATGAGAGCCACTGCATGCCAGGGCACTGTTCAGTCACAGATGTGCCTTACCTCATTGGAGACACCTAAAGAGCTTTAGGAGAGCAGACACTGATGATCCTCAGTTGACAGCTGGCAGTGGACGTAGACAGGTTTAAATAACTTGTTCGATATTACACAGCCAATACAACACTCCCTCTCCCCCTGCACCTGCATTGTTTCCCACTAGGCAAAGAGCTTTTGTTTATAATGTCACAACTTTATATTGAACACGTGCACCCAGACACACACACACACACACACACACACACACACGTTATAACTGTTCCCTATAAAAGTAGATATTTGTAGGTGATAACTTCTGGAAATTGTACAGTATTGTATTTTAGCAAAGCTTTGTTTTAATATTTTAGTCTCAAATGGAACCTTACAAAATATGACTTTGCAATGAATATGAGGTAGGTAGGTTTGTATTCTCCTTTAGTCATTTGTCATCGGAATACTTTTAACATCATTGATTTCCCTTTATTTATTTGGAAAATGAGATAAACAATGTTATTTTAAACTTATTTAACCATATATTCTATAACCACATCAGAAAATTAATATTATAAATGAAGCATTTAATAGAATACCTTTTTCAAAACGGCTGTTTTAGTTATCTAGACATTGCCTTTTTTTAATAAGGAAATTTTAATTAACCACAGGAATAAAATTCATGTGATGCTTACAGTTTGACCATGTGTATGCCACTCTTTCTAATACGAAATTTAAGGTATTATTTTCTGATACGTACTTAAAGAACTGGTAGTTAGCCCCACTAACTTGTCCAAATGTTCTTACAACCATGTAAGAATGTGACTGTATGGTTTTTTAAGTCAGTATCAGTCCTGTGAATTTAGATAGTAACATACTTTATAATGATATAAGTGCAGTACATTAACACATTTTTGTTAACATTTACATTGTGGTCTTTAGACAGAATTATGGCATGATGTGAAACATCAATTATTTTTCTCAAATTTTTATAAATTGTCTTAAGAGAGTGAGATAATGATTCTACATAAACATTATCTACTTATATTCCAGTTAGTGGTCTTTATTTTAGGTAAATAAAACATACAAATAAATTTGTTTGTTTCATATTTAAATAAATTACTAAATTTTCTCAGGTAATAGCCAAATAAAAATTAAAATTACATTCTAGTAGATATACATTATTTCAAATGAAATAAAATTTTTCTAGCTAGTTTATCAACTTTTTCTTGTAAAGTTCTTCAGTGATTTAAATGCATATCTCTGCAGTGTGTAATGGCGTGTTTCTACATAGTAAACTGATAGTCCTTTTAAAATGGCTATACAATGAATGGGAGTGGCATTTATAACTGCATTGCGGACAGTAATAGGTAGTGTTAAAGCCTTTGTCTTTGTCAAACAGAATTAATCTTGTTAAATTAGAAATGAGGAGTGATCCTCTAAGATGTATGCCTATCATATCTAAGGCATATGCACACTAACCTCACTTATTTTTCTCCCTGCTTATGAGTTCTCCTAAACTCATAAGCATTTCTCTTAAGGGAATATCCTGGAACTCCAGCAGTATCTCTCTTACTTCAGTTTACCTCCTACTGGGCTCTCAGCTTCTTGTGGTTCTAGTAATTTGTGAGACAGGAAGCCCAAGGTGATTTTTAAATGGCAGCATCTAATATATTAATAAGATCATATATTGAAAAGCTAAGTTTTGAAAAGAAAAAAAAGCAATAGATTAATTCGGGCACAAGTACAGTATAAATAATCTTTAATAGTCTCTGTTGTTAATTTAACTATACATGAGAAACCATGATTAGGCAGAAGAACTTTGGGACCTAGTCCTGGATATATTCTGAAATATATCTGAATATATTCTGGAATATTCCAATGCATAGCAAAAGGAATTGTTTGACAAATATAGGTATTATCAATGACATGTATTTACAGAAATTTCAATTCACATTAAGTTTTCATATCTGTAGGTTACCTTGTTGAAATCTGGTGAGGCTAGAGCCAGTTACTCAAGTCCTCCCAACACAAGTCACTAAAAGCAATTTTTCCCCCAAATCCTCCAATCTCCAGTACCTAAAGTTTATCTCAAGTCCAGCTCCTTTGATGGAAACCTTTCTATTATACTGCTCTCACGTACCTGTTGGTCTGTTTCTCTGAGATGCCTTCTTCACAAACATCAGAAATAATAAAAGGAAATCAAGCATATGCATATTTCCAAGTGCCAACAAGTCAGGTGCCTTCCTCGACAACGTATGGCCTAAAGCCAAGAATTATTATTCCTTTTTCTTTTTGGAAAGGGGTGGGGGGAGATGAAAGGTGATTATGCTGTATAACTCCTTAGCTGATCTTCACCCTGAGTTTATCTGTTCTACAAATATGTGTTTGCTAATTTCAAAGTTCTTTCTGGCAGTGTGGTACATACAGAGATGAATACGTTTTCACATCCTTAAATAGTGTATCGTTTCTCTATTGAGATAGACTTTTCCCTCTTATTAGCAGAGGAGAACACATCTTTGCTAATGTATTTCCATTTTTATTGAATAAGAAACTGAACAGATGTTCCTGCTGAGTTAGCAATGAAAATATTAGTATAGTATTTAGTAAGTTTTACTCTATATATAATGTTGAATATGCTTAATACTATTTAATGCTTTTAATTTAATTATTCTTTCTTAAACTCCTCTTAGTACCCCATGTTTGCAGCATGCATTTTGGCATTTCATTCAATTTTATTCCATAACCATATTTCTGGATAATGAGCTTTTGGAAGTTGGTATCTATGCTTCATGTCTCCTTAACTCAGTATCTAGTCCAATATGTAACATGATGTATATTTGCTGAGCGAATGATAATTATATCATGGCAAGTATTCTCCATAAGTTTATCCAGAGACCATTTGAAGCGTATCAGTCATGTCTTCTTTGATTCTCCATGTTGATTCAGTGCTTTGTATGTGGTCAGTGCCACATATTTAAGTTGTTAAATTGAAACTGTTGAATTGAAATACGGGAAATAGCAATGGATTATTCATATAACCTACTTAATGACAATGTATTTAAAATAGACTGACTTAATCTTATAATTTTAAAAGTCCTTAAATTCACCAGAATACTTTCTGTCTACAAAGTTTACATAATTTCTCATTATCATTGCTGTCTTCTTAATTGATATTTCTCCTATTCTTTTTTATTGGTAAAAAGAAAACAAATAACATGTATCTGCTTGCAGTGTTTTAGGGAGATCTGTAAAGAAACGAAAACTAATGGCCTTTGAGAAAATCTTTTAAGAGAAATATTTTAGGGCAAGGGAACTAGTATACCATTTGGTAAGGTGAAAGGCGCTACTCTGGAGTGTTGTAAGTCATTTATTAAACTATTCAAGTCTTTGTTTTCTGTGTGTGCGTGTGTGTTTTTCACTTGCTTCTGTGAGAAAGGGAAATGGAATAGATGAAGAGTCACATGGTCATTTTTTTCTGTATCGCCGCATGTTCTTTCTTTGCTAGCATGTTGAATGGAAAGGTAACTGGGTAAGAAGCACCCTAGTTTCAGAATTATAATTTCAGCAACTTCTATTTTGTCTCATACCATGAATATTTCTTAAGTCAGCTTAGCAAACTCAGATATGTTGGCTGCTCCCATTTCAATCCAAGAGGGGAAAGGGAAATCTGTGGAGGAATGGGTTGCCGAGAGGTGTATGGTACTCAGAAGTTCTGACAGTTAGGGGCCCAGGTGTGTAAGGAATGTCAGGGATTCTCTTGTGATTAAGATTGGGGTACTTAAGTGTTTGTATGAGCATTTCAAGTTGTCATCTACAAAGTGATGAAGAAGAGTAATAATTTATGGAATAAAGGGTATGAGGGGATAATACCTATAGGGCTTTCACTGGCACCCCTTACCTGATTCCTTTATCATTGTTTGAAGAGCACTTTTTAGCCTTCTACTACACTCTTGCTGTGGTCACACAACTCTCAAATGGTGAAGGTCATTTTTTTTTTTTTTTTTTTTTTTTTTTTTTTTAATGACACATATAATGTTTTGTTTGTATACATATATCTCAATTATGAGTCCCTAGAAATAAGGGATCCAATTTATTTCAATATGTTATTAGTTGTGTACACTGGAATATTGATTTAGGTGCTTAGGATTAGCAGTTAATAAAACACGCAAAAATCCCTGCCCTTTCAATTGCTGGGAGACAGGCCAAAAAATTTTTAAAGTTGTGTGTGTGTGTGTGTGTGTGTGTGCGCGCGTGCACGCATGTGCATGCACACGCATGCCGGGAGGGACAAAGAAAGGGGAGGTTGAATTGCAGTTACAACAAGGGTAGTCAGGGAAGACTTCACCTAAAAGATGAGTCGAGCTGAAGATGGTAAGGAATAAGCCACATAGGGAAAGAGTATTACAGGCAGAGGGAATACCAACTGAAGAAATCTTGTGGCAAGAGCATGCCCAATGCGTTCAAAAAGCAGCAAATGCTTAGGAGGGCTGGAGCAGGTGAGCAAGTAGGAGGGGAATAGGAAGCCAAGTCAAGAAGGTGACAGGTGGGCAGATCACATAGAGTCTTGTATTTCATTTTAAGGAGTTTGGTTAGTATTCTAAATAAGATGGGACATCACTGGAAGCTGTTTTTAGCCAAAGAGCAACAGGACATGATTTATTAAGAGTCTCTGATCAAAGTCAGGGAAAAAACTTGCTGTGAAGTTAAGGATTTGGGAGCAGGAGGATGAGTTAGGAGACTAATGCAGTAATCTAGGTGAGAGATACCAGTGACTTCAGCCTGCGTGGTGGCAGTGTAAGTAGTAAGAAAAGGTCAGGTTCTAATTAAAGAGAGAGCTAAGAAGATTTGCTGATAGATTGAATATGTGATGTAAAAAAGGAGTTAAGCTTCAGGGCCTGAGCAAACTAGAAGACTGTGGTTGTCACTAACCAAGGTGTCATTAACTTGAGGGTGAAGCAGGATACAGAGAAAGATTATGAGCTTAATTTTTGACAGATTAAGTTTGAAATGCCTATTAAACATCCAAATGGAAGTGCAAGACTGGATGTACAAATTTGGCATTCAAGAGTTCTGGGCCAGGGATGTATATTCGGGACATCAGCTATTTGTAGCTGTGAGACCTATGATCACTCATTCAAGGGAATGAGTGCTGCTAGAAAAGAAAAAAGCCTACGCACTCCCAGATTAGGAGACTGAGGAGAGATGAGGAGTCAGCAAAGAAACTCAGGAAGGAATGCTCAAGAAGTGAAAGGAAAACCAGTAGAGTTTGAGAACCTGAAAAGGAAATGAAAAGTTTAAAGGACTTGGGAATGGTCTACCGCCCTGTGATACTACTGATAAGTCAAATACGATAAGGACCTAAATAGCCATTAGCAACTTAGGAGTCATAGTCATTGTTGACTTTTATATGTACAGTTTTGTGAGCAGTGAAATCAAAGCTTGAAGAAAGTAACAAGGAATAAAGAACTTGGAGACTCCTGACCATTTTGCAGTGAAACAGAGAAGTGGGGAGTAGTTGGAGTTTCTTTAAGATGGGAGAAATTATAGTATATTGATGGGAAAGATTAGAGAGGGGGAAGTCAATTGTATAGGGGAGGAGGAGCAGTGAGTGTCTGGGCCCTGAAAAAGTTATCTGCTACCTCATTTATTCAGGGTGTTTTCAAAGCTCTGTGCACTACCTTGGCCATCTGTCTTTCTGTCTGACTAAGGTAGAAGCTCTTTGAGAAGCACAGCATCCAGCACTTAGAGCAGCATTGTCATTCACCAAAGTCTTCAGTTTCCCTAGATAAACAGGAGGGGATAGGATCTAGCACAAGTGAGGTGTTTGACCCTTGTTGTGAATTTGCAGAGGACAAGGGCATAGGTCAGACTGGAGGGGTTGATGTGGTTAGTAGGAGGTTCTTTGGTCGCTTCTACCCCTCCATGAAACGAGATGTTATTGGCTGAAAGCATGAATGAGGAGACCACAATTTATATATGTGTGTGACCCATCAGTGTCCAGCAGAGTAACTAGTCGTTTACTGTCAAACGAATGATTGAGTTTCTACCTGGATGAGCCTTTCATTTATTTCATAGTTAACGTGTTAAGGAGCATGCAATTAAAATTTCCATATCAGCTCAGATGGCTACTCTTTTTCATCAGCTATGTTTTAGCATTTGTTTGAATCTTTAGCACTGTAATTTTTGTTTCATTCAAGTGATTTTCCTGAAATCATTGAAGAATCTACCTTGACACCAAACTAGTGAAATTCAATTATTTGCTGAAAGTTAATACTGTTTTAAATGCTGGACACAAACGATAGTTAGGCTGTGTTCCCAAGGAGATCATCATAATCTAGTCAGGAAGAGAGATGTCCAAGGTGTGTTACACAGAGCTTTGAAAAAGCGTCAGTGGATGGTGTGGCAGATAATGTCCCTGAGTTTGCTAGAGGAAAAATGACACTAGAAAACTGAGTATTTTATGGATTGTGGTGTTCAGAGAAGGACATAGTGACACCAATTTCTGTGATCCTCACTTCCATCATTGGCCCCCTGGCAAGATTCAGTTACAAGCCTTCTCTCCCTTTGCGCTGCACCTCACTCAGTAAGAAGGGAATTTGAAGATCAGGTTTCATTTCCAGAAAATCCATAGGGCAATCACAGCTTATGACCAAGGCTCATACCTTTTATTCTGCTTACCTTTCCCTGCTATTTTTCTGACTTCTTGCCTCCCAAGATTGATAGGTAAGAAGTAGGGCCTTTTTTTGCTTATTTTCTCTGAAAAACTAGTCAGCAAAGAGGTTGGAGTTTTAATTAGCTCAACTACTTTACTTAGAAAGTCAAGAGTTAAGAAATACTTAGAAGTGAACACTTTTTTTTTTCCTGATTGGGTCTTGTTGAACAGTACTTTTGTTGTAATTATTGCACATTTAAGCCCAATTATTCTTTTTATCTGAAAAAGAAATAGGATATGACTCTTCTTTTGTAAGCGGATTACAATACTATTTTTTAGAACAGGGTTGTCTAATCTTTTGACATTCCTGGGCCGCATTGGAAGAATTGTCTTGGGCCACACCTAAAATACGCTAACACTATAACGGTAGCTGACGAGCTAAAGAAATGGTCCATGCAATAAAGCTCATACTGTTGTAAGAAAGTTGGGCTTCATTCAAAGCCATTATGGGCTGCAGGTTTGATAAGCTTGCTTTAGAATATTTCTGGTAGTTGCACATAGACTTGTAGTTGCTGTATTTCTTATTTTTGAATGAAATCACGTCTTGATTTTGTTCTCTTCCTTCCACTCCTACTGTCTCATTCAGGCCCTTAGTTATTCCTTATCTAAAGGAACCTTTAAAGTTACCCTCTTGTTCATCCATAAAACTCCATTCTTCACACTAATATCACATTAATCTTCCCAGAGTAAACTCTTTATCAGGATAGTCCCTGCTTAAACTTCAATGGTTGCCTGTTGTTTACTGAATAAACTCTAAACTCCCTAGAAGGCTGACTTTCTGTTATTACATCAGTGTACTTCCTGGAAGCAGCAGCGTCTATTTCAGTAGGAGCTTTGGATGTACTCATTTTGTAGCAAAATACCAGAATCACTCTTCCCAATGGCAGCAGTTCCACTTATCACCGAAAAATATTTCCTCAGAGAGAGCGATAGTGACTCATTGAGAACATTTCCTTAATTCATCGACTTCTTCAAGGTTTTCTGCTCATAGGACTACAACTCCTTGGTGCTCTTTTTTACAATTTTACTACTAGCAGTTGAAAGTATTGATGCATGTAACCTTGTTGCTAGCCATGTTAAGTTTCAATCAAGCATCAGAAAATGGATTGCTTAAGATACTTGGCTAGGCACACCAGTATTTTAAATGTGAATTGATATAGTTGGTGCCTCAAGACAGATGGTGCATTGCTTCTGTGCCTAAGAGCATTTGGCAGTGCTGAGATTGAGCCTTCTGCTCAGTTCAAAATGATTCAGTGATGAGTGGGCAACTTTATACTTTTTTGAGGGTTTTTTTTTTTAATTTTTTGGTAAGCTTTTATCTCCTTATTTTTTTTTGAATTATTTTTTTTTTTTTTTGTTTTTTTTTTTTTTTTTTTTTTTTTTTTTTTGCTGAATTTGAGTATTGGAAGTGTTTTAGCTTACACGCTAGCTATATGTAAGTACCTTCAAAAAATGACACTACAGCCATAGGCAAGTACATAATCGGGTTAAGTACTGTATGTCAGTTTGACATATGGTGCCACTTGTTTTATTTTTATTATGGTGATAGGTTTCCAGTAAGATTTCCAAGTGCAGTTGAACATTGAACAACACGGGTTTGAACTGCACAGGTCCGCTTAATATGCAGATTTTTTTTCCAATAAGTGTATCAGAAAATTTTGGGAAATTTGTAACAATCTGAAAAAACTTGCAAACCACGAACCTTAGAAATATTTTAAAAAATAGTTATGAATTCATAAAACACATGTAGATATTAGTCTATGTGTTAATCAACTTTATTATGAGTAAGACTCCTGGTCTACAGTAGGCTACTTCTTTTGGGGAGTTAAAAGTTATATGTGGGTTTTTGCACTGTGTGGGATCACCCCCCTGTGGTGTTCTTCAAGGGTCAGTGGTTTGGCACATTTAAACATGGGCCCCAAATTTTCAGATATTAATTTAAAAGTTAGGCTGATGTTAGTTAAGCTCAAAGGGAAGGCTTTTCAATGAAGTAAGTTTAGGAGACCAGAGAATTTTAAATCTCATGTTGTTCACCTTTCCTGTTTTATGTTGTTTCCCAGGTTAATACTTCTCAGGTACCTTGCTAAAACAGCATTTTCTTATTTAAGGCCAGGCTAGAATATTGCCACGAATATAGTATCTCTGAAGTCTGTATTTAGAGAACAGCATCTCTGACATCATATATTTTGTTAACTAAAATTAGAAATCACTTGTATTTCTTCTGACTTGCAGCTTGTTAAGAGGGTTCTTAGTCATTAGCTAGACATGTATTTTTTCTCTTCATGTATTTTCAAAGAAGGATATATGTAACTCTGTGGTTGTCATTTGGGAGGTATTGAGTGTTAAATATCATAGGATGCCCAAAGCCCACAAGAAGATAAGAACACTCCGGTGAGGACCTCTGAAGAGAAACAGCAAAAGCATCTCCATCCTGCACTGAGCTGTGGGTTATCATTGTCACGGAGGTGAATAAAGGCTGATTTAGGAGAGGGTGCTATAATGTGGAGGAAACATCCAGCCTATTTATGGCTTGGAAAAAAGGTTTGCTCCTTTGAGCTTGGTTGGGTTAAAACATTGTATTTGCCTGCTCTCGTAATGCTGGAAGGATAAAGAGATCAATAAAGTTTTCTCAGATTCTCTAAGTCAGACTTGTCTCTATTTTCTTAACATTTCCAGGGAAGCCAAGATCACAAAGACTGGTTGATTGTGGTGGTGGGAATATCGGTATTGATTCCATAATATTACTGTAAATTCTTTTTCCAAGATTAAATGTATTGTGCACAGGTACTCTGACCACATCTCTAGATTCATTTTATGTAACATGCTTTATGGACTGATCTTTGAATAACCACCTCTTCTTAGAATCTGCAATTTTGGACATGTCCAGAAGAGTCATTCCCAGTCCAGGACATGGCAGCATATCCTGGGAGAATGGAACTAGAAGACTGATTTAGGAGGACACAGAAACATACCCGACCCCACCCTACCCCCCAAAAAATCTAGTGACTTCTCCGAGAATCACAGGAATCTGCTGCTTCTGCCAGTAGGGACAGCAGCCTTAGTTCCAAAGCTGGGATTCTGCTGGGAAATCTTTAAAATCACCATCCGTAGAACATATCCAATAAAATCTATATTACACATATACAAAAACCAATTACCAAGGGTTGTGGCCTGACACATTTTGACACTTCCTCTTGAAAGAAATGAGTATGGAGATCACAACTTTTAAATGTTAGTTATATTTTTGCAGTAATTATGGTCATTGATTTATCACAATAGTTTCTTTGTGAGTAAAACACTTCAATAATAATTGGTATCTTAAATCTGACCGCTGGGCCTTTACAATACTGAATTCCAGAGCTAGAATACTTTTAATTAATTTAACCACCAGCCTGTAATAGAATAAGCTTTCAAATGCCTTATTTGCTTTCTTGCTCTGTAGCAAGGAATTCTTTTTCTCTTCACTTCTCTGGGCCTGAATTTTCTCAACTATGTAATTGAACTAAAAACAATGAACAACTGCAGAAATGTAGTGAAAGGAAAATTTACTTAGTGGTAAAACAATGGGCAGGTAAAGTGTCTGAAGGACTTTTTTTTAAAAGCAGTAAAATATACAGTTTTAAATTGTATGGAGAATTATACATTTGAGTGCAGTATGAAGCTTCACTGTTAGAACATTGTTTTTGCTTGTGCTAATAGGTTGTGTCGCATCTTTTTTTGTTGTTTTTTTTGTTGTTTGTTTTTGTCTCTGGGCTCTGAAGATTGAAGTTTATTAATTGCCAAGAAAGAAATAAGTGAGTATATTTCTTTTTAAAAATTTAACAATACCGACAATGGATACATATTTATTAAAGGACATCTTGTTATAATTAAGCAACATGGCTGCCTTAAGATTATTTTAGGGCCAGGTGTGGTGGCCAATGCCTGTAATCCCAGCACTTGGGAGGCCAAGGCAGGAATATCACTTGAGACCAGTTCAAGACCACCTTGGGCAACATAGCAAGACCTTCATCTCTACAGTTAGCCAAACATGGTGAGCATAACTATAGTCCCTGCTACTTGGGAGGCTAAGGCAGAAAGATTGCTTGAGCCTAGGAGGTCGAGCGTGCAGTGAACCGTGATCATACCACTGTATCCAGCCTTGGTGACAGAGCAAGACCCTATTTTTAAAAGAATATATATATTCTTTTAGGATTTTACACTGGAGAGCTGGTCTAACCATTTCTGGATGACTCTTATTTCCAGACATAATTGAAAGAATGAATTAAAGAATTTAGAAGCATTCTGGGTGTGGCGGGAACATGATACACATTCTTCTCAAGAGAAAAATCACACATTTCCTAGTTCTTGAGGATTTCTTTTAGTTCCATGTTTTTCCCAGGCCAATAATAAGATGTTTTCACTTTTCTTTGCCGTTTTTTTTTTTTTTTTTTGGAAGAGGTGTGGTGGAAAGGTTTTCCAGAACCAGAGGCTAAGCACGTAGCAGTATAAATATAACTTCTTTATTTCAGCTTCCAGAATGCCTCCTCTTCAGCCTTGCCTGTTCACTGGAATAATGAAGCTGTAAACAATAGTGTAAAGAAGTTCCATCCAGTGATTGAAGTTCAATAGAAAACAAAGAAATAGGCTGATGTACATCAAATAGACCATCTGTACTCTGAGTCCTTCCCAGGTTCACTAAAGGGGGAAGAGGGGACACAGTTTTAGATTTAATTTGTACTGTACCAGATATGAATGTGATAATTTTCCAATGAATATTTGTTAATCTTATCTAATTTAAATAATTACATGTTAAATAAAATGTGCAGGTGTTAAATTGACTTCCTCCTGGGACCACTTAGCATTTATTTCTTGTTACCTGTAGAAGGACAGAAAGGAAACACAGAAGCCATGTTTTTACTGATGGTGCTAGGCATTGGGAAAGCCCAGGGTAATAGAAACTTTTTTTTTTTTTTTTTTTTTTATTATTCCAAAGTGAATACAGTACATTAAATGAGCAGGTTTTGATAAATGCTTAGTGACATGCCAAATAGCTTACACATATATTTGCTTAAAGGAGCTTTCCTTCTGGAATTAATAAAATTCTAACTAGAAGGAAGTGCAGAAATTAATTCAAGGGATGTAGTGAAAACCCTGGAAGGCTTGCCTCCCCTGTCTGCTTCCCTCCTTTCCCCTCCACTCCTGTCTCTTCTCGCTTTCTTTCCTCCCCCCTTGCCTGCATTCACTGTAAAAAGTAAAGAGCAAGTGAGCGTATAATTACATCTTGCTCCTTTAAATTCTGAATTAGTGGGATATTTTTTGGGATTTCTCAAACCACAACATGAAACAGTTTTTCACCACTCCCATCTCTAATATTCCATCTTTTCATTTTACGTTTTGTGAATTGGCCAGTGTTTCTAATTGAAAAAACAAAACTTAAGCGTACAAGAAATGTACATTTCTTTGTTTAATCTTTTAAAAATCTTTTTTCTTGATGCTTTGCATAAAAAACAAAAGGTGCTTTTTCTTTCTGCCCCATCAGAACTGTGGTTATTTTTGGTGTATGATATCCTTTAGCACACCATAAGTCTCCACTAGATGTCAGTGTGTCACTAAATGAAAACAGTTCAGCATGCTCTCCAGACCTGTTCTTGAAACAGTGGAAAAGTAAACTCATTTATAATTTTTAACCAGAATGATACAGATGTTTTAGCAGGACAAGTTAATAATAAGAGATATTTATCCTAATGTGTATTAATAACATGAAATCTTCTGTTTAAAAAAGTCAGAAGCTTTCATCTGAGGATTTCAAAATGCTTATGAATAGTCCTGCCTTTTCCCCGTCATATCCACAGAGAATTAGACTGTCAATAAGATCTTGTTTTTATAGTAGACAATCTGAATTGCATGGTGCCAAGATGATAGGCCCAAGATCAATCACAGTTGATGTATGGTAGAACCAGACTGGTGCTTCTTTAATTGCAGACCCTGTTCTGCCTAACTAATGCTGCTTCTCCTTTGGTGTTTGTCATGTACTTAGATGCAGATGCCCTTTGAAGAAGTCTGTCATTTGTATTAATTCCTTTCTTATTCAACCAGCTCATCAAGAGTGGAATGATAAGAACGATGAGGTAATTGGTTAAGTTACTATGGGGATGTTTATACCAGAAAAATTAAAAAGCAAAGTGTATAAAGGAAAAAGTACTAAAATTACTTGTGGAAAAGACATTTGGTACTAACTTTAAACTGTTTTGTGCAGATTTGAGAATCTACATTAATTCATAATTTTAAGATTTCATAATGATTGCATAAAGAGAATGCTAAGCAACCAAGAAGATAACAATATTTTACATATACTCTTTTAGGGACAGTTAAACTAATGAAAGCCTCATTAGTTCATTTTCTCAAGTGGGAAAGGAAGGAAAGGAAGTTGTAATTTGGTCTGGTGGTTGAAACTCTTCAGTCTATGAAGATTATGGTGTAAGTTTTACACTGTATAGTTTTTTTTTAAAGAGAAGTCCGCATGTACTTAAATAGTGATATCTCCTAAATTTTATGAATACGCAGGTTACAAGTATGTAAAAAGTATGTTTGTGAATAAAGATTAAGAGAATATATTTAAAAAGGTTAGAGAATAACCTTTCTAAAAAGATTAGAAAATAAAGATTAAGAGAATACACAGAAAAAAAGGAACTACCGGTAAACTTAATTTCCTCTATGTGGCAATATTGTTTTTATCATAAATATCAAGGGAAAAATTGTTTCTCCTTTATTGCCCATATTGTAAAAATTTGTGACAATCTCAACTTTAGAAGGGCTTACTCATATCATTGAGGTATACTGTAAACAATTGTAATTCAAGAAGATAGGCTTCATGCTTGGTTTGTTACCAATGTTTCAGTTAAATCGTAAAATTCAAAGTAGAGATAGCTGATCAGATTTTCAAACCTTAAATTTTAGGTAAAGATAAATGATTGCCCAAATCCGAGCAGGCTCTTCGCTGTAGTATTTAGTGCATTGTTTGTGTTAAGTAAATTTTGATGAAGAACTGTTTAATAAATGTAGCCATCCTCAGCTTGTGTTTTCATTTTAAATGGTTTAGTTTTAAAACAGTTACTAGCAAAATGCAAGAGAATACCAAAATTAAAATTGCTATTTATTTTGCATGTTTGGACCTATATTTAGACGCAGAACTTGTATTATAACAAATCATGCATGCATCAGATTGAAGTATAAAATGATAGCATTTCATATATATAAAAGAAAACTTGTATTTCATGTCTTATATGCCCCAACTTGCTAATCTTCAGGAAAATGCAAATCAAAACCATAATGAGATATCTTCTCACCCCAGTAAGAATGGCTGTTATCAGACAGATGAATAATGATAGATGCTGGCGAGGATTCAGAAGAAGGGAAATACTCCCACACTGCTGATGGGAATGTAAAGTAGTACAGCCATTCTGGAAAACAGTCCGGAGTTTCCTCAAAAAAACTAAAAATAGAACTACCATACGATCCAGCAATCCTACTTTTGGGTATTTTTGTGTATTTATCTGAAGGAAAATGAATCAGTATATCAGAGACAATCTGCACTCCCTTGTTGCAACACTATTCACAGTAGCCAAGATAAATGGAGTCATCCTAAGTGTCCATCAGTAGGTGAATGGATAAAATGTGGTATGTATACACAATGGAGCACTATTTAGCCATAAGAAATACCACATTTTTACTCATATGTAATCTAAAGAACATGATCTCATAAAGGTAGAAGTAGAGAGTAGAATAGTGGTTACTAGTGGGAAGGGCAGGAGAGAAGGGAAGATAGGGAGAGTTTGCTTAACAGACATAAAATTACACCTAGATAAGAGAATCAGTTCTCGTGTTTCATAGCATTCTTGAGTGTCTCTAGTTAACAGTATTTATTGTATATTTTCAAAGAGCTAGAAAGAGGACTTTGAATGCTCCCAATACAATGATAAATGATTGAGGTCATGGATATGCTAATTACCTTGATTTACTCTGATAATTTTACCTTGTATACATGTATCAAAATATCACTGTACCCCATACGTATGTATTGTATCAATTTAAGAAAAGCCATGAGATAAAAAAGCATTTTTATAGAAGAAAAAAAATATATATATACAAAATCATCTCCAGAAATCTTTTCTTTTTAATGCTGATATTGTAGGAATTCAAAGCACATTGAATTTTACCAGTAACTATACACTAAAACTTATTAGCTCGTATAAATCACTTCCTGTCCCTGTACCTGCCTGGAACACATTGTTGGGTAAATGAGGATTTTGGTATGGGAGAGAGGAGAGAGGCCCAGAGCACTGTAGCTACTGCTGGAGAGAACAAGCCCCTAGGGGAACATGCCCTTAGAAAACAGATCAGCACTCATGCCGTTTCCAACTTGAACTTGAAATTACATGGAGACCTTCCTTAAAGGTAGACTGATTCTGTAGAGCTGGGGCAGAAAAGTCTGCATTTCTATCAAGCTCCCAGTTGATATCTATGTTGCTGTTATGAGGGAACAAACATAATCTGATTGTCTATGGCAAGCCTTGTAACCTCCACCCAGAAGTCCTTTAAATCAGAAGTTCTAGCACTTGAGTGGGACTAAGAATCAACTGGACAGGTTATTAAAACAGAGATCCCTGGGCCCCATCACAGAGATTCTAATTCAGCAGGTGAGGGCCACAAATCTGTATTTTTAACTGCTGATGCTAGGGCAGGGCTTCAAGTAGCAATGCTTTAGACAACACATTCTCAAGCCACATGTCCAATCCTGACAGGGCACCTGCTATTCTAATATATCCTTGAGTTCTAAGCTATGAGTGTTTTGTGACATGCTGCAAAGGTGAGCTCAGCATTCTCATTTTTGCCAAAATAGTAATCATCCAGAAGATCTCTCAATTTGAACTTTCAAGATGTCTGTTGTGTCTTTGTAAGCTCAGCCACTAACAGGAAGATCAAGATTTAGTACTGATGGCTTGTATACTGTTATGAGGAGGATAAAGAAAAGAAATTCAGTAGGCACTAGAACTCAAAACATTTAGATCATCATTTACTGACTGTGGTGTGTGTTGCATTGTTTGAAATCCACAACTTGCTAAGGATATTTGGCTAGAGTTTGCAATGATACTGATTTAAATGTTGCACTTTTTCTTGACAAAATCTTTTCAAAATTGACAAATATTTTCAGAACTTGGAAATGTATTGAAAAAAAATTCATAGGCAACTGGGGAAAACTTCTTAAAGTTATTATCTCATTAGAGCAATGTTTATTCAATTCTTAGAGGATAAAGATGGAACTAAACATAGAAGTATTTTAACTTCACATAAATTAACATGAAAGAAAATTTCAGTGAATTATTATTGCAATAGCTTAAAATACAAAACTATTACTTGATTTTGGTTTCTAAACAGTAGTTCTTTTTTATTTGAATCAGTTTTATTTTTCAGTGTCTTTAAATGTATTAGTATTATGAGAAAATACGGTTATAGTTCCTTGACATTTACATAGCAGTATTTGATAATAATCTCTTCAATTTAAGGATGATCAAATTTTAACGTTTCTCAAAGATTAAAGCACATTGAATATGGAGATTATATATTTTTTCATTTTGAAGATCAGTTTTACTTATTTCATTAATATATAGTTACTGTATATTTGAGTTGTAGTGTTCTGTAATTTGTAAAATTTCTCTAGTGGGCATGCATTTAACAATATTAGCGTTCTCCATTGGAGATTTGTGAGAGAACTAAAAAAGTATTCCATGCCACAGCTGGGTACTACAACTGGAAATAGCTAAGCAACCTTGTTTTCATAACATAACAACATGTACTATATGAAAATTACAATAATAAGATTTACCAAATATTGCTTGTTAGAGGCTGGTCTAAATAGCAATACTTTTCTGAACAAATCTATCCAAAGCATATTTTTTTTCCTTCCATGATGTAAAAATCTCTAGGTTATCTATATTGGATGGATTTCTTGGATAACTTTCAATGTTAATGGTTTACATGCTATTGTATCACTATAAAAGATTTTAAAATGAGATATCTCCTCTACCTCACCAATCCACTTAGTTCCCAGCTGTTTAACTTTGGGCACATTGCTTAACCAATTTCCTTTGTTATATGTTATAAACAGGCTTTTTACTTAATAGATATGACTTCAGTCCATCATTAGGGCATTTCCTCATTTGTGTGGCTATCTGATTGACTGTCTCCCCTGCCTGGATTTCTGAAGGACAGGAGCTCAAGAACTAAGGCTTTTTACTCTTCATTGCCTCTCCAGCGTCCCACATATTGTCTAACTTTGTAGTAGCTCAATAAATACTTAGTAGTTATTTGCAATTAATGACTTATCTGTACTCATATGTTAACAGAAATTATTTCCGTCAGCCTTGGGAGCCAGTCAGAATGTGTATTAGTGGTTATTTTGTGCCTCAGTCTCCCAAATTTCTTCCTCTCGTTCAAGTAAAGGAGGACTGGTTGCTTGGAAATTTCTCAACTGCCATATTCCTTCATTTTAAATGTGCCTGCTTTGACTTCTCTGATTGACTTCCAGAGTAGCCCTGAGAACCCACAGGCTGTGGCTGCTGCAGCAGGTGGAGTCCCCGCCACCCCTGGACCTGGGGCGCCTGACTTCACGCGAAGATGCCTTCAGCAAAGAGATGGGAGCTGTCAGACGCTGGCAGGGTCAACCTTCTCCTCCATGTCCGTACTTTTCTGCTTTCACTCCCTGTAAACCCAGTGGCCCCTCCGAAACTAGGGATTGCTGAAATGTTGTATTTGTCTCATCCTAGGCTACAAATAGGGTCCTTGGAAACAGGGTTGACATTTTTCTATATTCGGTGTCTAACTTGATGACATACATTTTTATGCCTGTAAGAAATTATGCTGGCACAGCATATCTGAGAGAAATTTTCCTACTTCTACTTCTGTGTCCAGGGACTTGGGGCTTTCAAGTCTGTTTCTTCTCCTGGTAAACTTAAATTCTCCAGAGCATATCACCAAAAGGTTTACCTAAGCACACTATTTCCTCTGCTTCTGAAGTCATTTTGTGAGTTGTTTCTGACCGTTCTCAACTCAGCCCAGCCTAAGAATTTTCTCTCCTTTCCCTCTGTGTCCTCCCTCCTTCCCTTCTGGATCCTTTGCGTGGCCAGCCAGGTGTCTCCCACTCCCTGGCATAATTTCCCGTGGGAGAGGGGAAGAGGTCTTTTGACTACTAAAGTGTGAATTTGTATCTTAAAATGTGGCATCAAGAAATATACAGAGGCAATGTTTTGCATCAAATTTATTTCTACATTTAGTATTGTTGCTATTTCTTTGAGATTATAGATATATAATACATGAAGACTTTTACAAGTTTAAAATTAAAAGATATGTAAACCAGGTCTTGCATTCATATTATCTTGGGCCATCTGTACGGTTTGAATTTCTTTTTGTTATTAATAGGAAAACATTGTTTTAGACCTCAGGAACACCGGCCATCCCCCTCATTTTCATCTAATCATTTAATTCCTTTATCCTTATATTTTTTTCAGTGCAATCCACTGAATTGTATTAATTTTAGTTTTATCCTCTGTAGAGAGGATGAATGATTTGATAGTTGCCTTCAAGCTTTTAACAAGATTTTTGGTAGTTTTTTTTTTTTTTTTTTTTTTTTTATTTTATTTTTTTTTTTTTTTTTTTTTTTTTTTTTTTTTCCAGTTTATGAGAAGCAAACAGAATTTACTGAGGGGAAACTGTTGATAGATAACACGACTGGGCATATAGCATGGCAGAGCATTGGGCTGTCCAACCCACACCAGCTGTGTAACCTCGGGAACATTGCTCAACTCTCTGATCTAAATTTTTCATCTGTAAGATGCAAATGGCAATAGTACTTATTTTGTAGGGTTGCTGTAAGGATTAAATGAGAAAATGATCGTAAAAAAACACAATAACAAACAGCTCCTTCAAGTCTTCATTTTCAGAAAAGGGATCCTATTTCCTTGACGATTTGACTACTTCAGTTCTTTTTCTTGTTTAATCTCCTGATTAACTGAAACTATTCCACTTTGTCATAGCTAGCTTATTTATTTATTTGGCATAAGTATTTCCAACCATAGATCAACTTTTTTAAAAACCTACAAAAAATGGGATATTAGAGCAGTCAGGCAAATTGTCATGATGCTTTGTCGAGACGTTGCAGAAGGAGCATGCCTCTGCCTGAATCCTAGAATGCCTTCTTGTAATAGCCTCATCAAACTGCCTTGTATCCAGTAAATGTTTGAATAAATCTGTTAATTTCTGGGAAGTCCTAAATGTGTTTATCCCTTGGGAGGACAGATTTCCTGGGCCTACACAATGAACCTGTACCAGGATCTCAAGCAGGCTGCTTTTCTTTTTTTACTAGCTGTAAGTTTGCCACTGCTGGTTTTATAACTGTGCTGTCAATAACTGACATCAGTCCTTCAAGATAGTCCTAGCAGTTGACAGCAGCAACAACAAGGCAACAGGATTCTTGTTTTTGGATCATTACTTTATATTTTATATAACCATATTCTTTAATACCTAGCTTCAACACTTATGTCATATATTTCTGAAAATTATTTAACAAATGTTTGCTGGTTTTCTAATGTGTAGTCTCTGTTGTTTAGCTTTCAGAAATGATTTAGAAGAACCAAGGTAAGAAGGTAGGGTAGTTACACTTTAAGATAAATCTTTTGAGATATTATTCATTCTTAAATACATCATTCAGTTTTTTTATACTTTCAGAGAAGTTTTTTTTCTGAAAATATCTCTTGATTCCATTTTCCAAAGAATCCACATTTCTGAATAACATAGCTATTTTTTTATATCTTGATTCCTTTAATTAAAACATGTTTCATACAAAACTCCTTTCAGTCAAATTGAAACAATGTGGCTTATAGTGTCTGTAAAAGGGGTGATTTGTTTATCTTACCTGAGGAGTAAGCTGGGAGGGGGCTTTTATTTTTTATTTTTTTTCTTTTGCACAGGTGGCCTTAGGAGCAGCATGAGAGGAAAAGAGCAGGTATTGATTATATACATTAAAGATGGTGACTCTTCAGGACTCTACTGGGAGCTCTTGTTAAAATGTCACTCCGTAACTCCTACAGCAGTGATCCAGATGAAGGAACACAGCCACAGGGAATAACCAAGGTGCACTGGGGCATAGTCTCGACTGCAGCACTGTGTGTCATTCAGCTTCCTTGTTACTGTGGGGAAGACTGTGCTGCTGAATAATCAAAGGCTTTGTGATACTCAGAGCATGAAACATCGCTGTCTTGCCTGTAGAGGAATAGAGAGGAAGGACATTCTACTTAAAGGACACATCATGTTTAGAGGCCTGATAGAGCAGATGGCAGCCAGAGAAAGTTTTAGGAGCAGAGTTGATATACCTGGTGACTAACTGAATAAGAAGTATAAAGAAGAAGGTGGATTTTAAAAAATGACCCTAAGTCTTTTAGTTCGGGTAACTTGCTATATCAATCAAGAAAGGAATTATCACTAAGGAAAGGGGTAAGAGCAGGAGAGGGAGAGAACTCCCTGCTACTGTGCCTGGTCATTGCCAAATGTGATTTCTTGATTCTCTGAAAACTCAGTGAAGCGGACATAGTAAGACTAAGAGATTTGTCCAAGTTTACAAAGCTAATGAGACCAGTTCAAGCTCAGGACCTCTTAACTGCAAAGCTGGTGGCCTTTTGTTACAATATCACGGTGAATAGAAACATAAGCCACATTATCTTAGGAAGAATGCTCCCAGAATTATGCCCCAATTCTAGAACACACACCAGTCAAATGAATAGAACTATGCCAAAAAAAAAAGAAAGTAATCGTTACTGTAAGGACTCAATGTCTGCAACAACCTGCCCAGTCATACTTTCTCAGTTTGCTTCAAATGCTGAATATTTAATTAAAGAGAAACTTGGTTCGGCACACAATTGAATCACTGAAAATACAATGCTGCCATGTGTTGCTGTTTTAGTAGCTATAAAATTGGCCACAGGCCTTGAAACTGAATGTCAAACATTCCTGTACTGAACCAACTGCCATTTGTAAGCTGTTCTTATATTGAACCTTCCTTCCTGGAAATTTTTGCATTAGAAATCCTTCCTATACTAGTTCAACATGTTGCTTCAGACATGATAAACTGCCATAGAATATAGATTGGCTCAGGTCCTAAACAGTACTGGGGGGAGACTCATCATTACTTCATTTCCCATCATAGAGAACATAGAGCCTATGCTGTACGAGATCCAAAGCAGTGTTTCTTAAAGTGTAGTCCAAGAACATGTCATTTTAGTTGATAGTTAATATTCAGGCATCTGGGCTCTGCTCCAAATCTACTCTAAAAGAAATTATTGCAAAGTAGCCCAGGAATGTGCATTTCACTCAATGTCTAATGTCATTTTTATGCATGCAAATGGTTGAAACAACTGGGTAAGATGTGGACCATGACCATATAGTGCAACAGAGGTATTTCTCCCAGAGTAATAGACAAGAACAGGTCCATAGGAGTAGATTCTCTACAGCCATCGGTTGTTCATTTTTCTTTTTCACATCCTGAGATGGAATTTACAAAAAAGAAAGTCATCATTTTTATTTGCTAACAACGACTGCTGCAGTCAGCATGCCCGTTATAGTGACAGCCTCCTAAAAGGATGCCTCTTGCTGGTTAAACTTTTATGCGGTTTGTGTGAGAGGGGTATTTCACATGCCATAAAACACTGCTGTTCCATGTTCATAGCTTTATACTGTTTTTAAATTTCTGTAGTTGTAACTTTCAGTGATTTTTAATGGAGTTAGCCAAAAAATATTTTTCTCCCAAGTAGTGCAGTATTTATAGTGCTACTCCAATATAATTCTCAATCAATGAAATAAAGCAAAAATATGTCCCATACAGAGCACAGCATGCCATGGTCACTGATTTCTTAAGTGTATGAAACAAAAAGTAACCAAGAAAAAAAAAAAGACAAAGTGTTTCTGGAGACAGCTTTATGGCTCCAAAATTTTTAAAATTGTTTTTTACATTTTTATTTGTTATACTTTAAGTTCTGGGGTGCATGTGCAGATCGTGCAGGTTTGTTACATAGGTATACATGTGCCATGATGGTGGTTTGCTGTATCCATCACCCCATCATCTACATTAGGTGTTTCTCCTCATGCTATCCCTCCCCAATATCCCCACCACTGCTATTCCTCTCCTAGCCCCCAACCCCCTGCCCCAGGCCCCAGTGTGTGATGTTCCCCTCTCTGTGTCCATGTGTTCTTATTGTTTAACAACCACTTATAAGTGAGAACATGTGGTGTTTGGTTTTCTGTTCTTGTGTCGGTTTGCTGAGAATGATGGTTTCCAGTTTCACCCATGTGCCTGCAAAGGACATGAGCTCATCCTTTATTATGGCTGCATAGTATTCCATGGTGTTTATGTGCCACATTTTCTTTATCTAGTCTATCATTGATGGACATTTGCGTTGGTTCCAAGTCTTTGCTATTGTGAATAGTGCCGCAGTAAACATAAGCGTGCATGTGTCTTTATAATAGAATGATTTATAACCCTTTGGATATATACCCAGTAATGGGATTGCTGGGTCAAATACAATTTCTATTTCTAGATCCTTGGGGAATTGCCACACTGTCTTCCACAATGGTTGAATTAATTTACACTCCCACCAACGTGTGGAAGCATTCCTATCTATCCACATCCTCTCCAGCATCTGTTGTCTCCTGATTTTTAAATGATTGCCATTCTAATTGGCATGAGGTGGTATCTCAATGTGGTTTTGATTTGCATTTCTCTAATGACCAGTGATGATGAGCTTTTTCCATATGTTTGTTGGCTGCATAAATGTCTTCTTTTGGAAAGTATCTGTTCATATGCTTTGCTCACTTTTTGATGGGGTTGTTTGTTTTTTTCTTGTAAATTTGTTCAAGTTCTCCATAGATTCTGGATATTAACCCTTAGTCAGATGGGTAGCTTGCAAAATTTTCTTCCCATTCTGTTGGCTGCTGGTTCACTCTATTGATAATTTCTTTTGCTGTGCAGAAGCTCTTAAGTTTAATTAGATCCCATTTGTCTGTTTTGGCTTTTGCTGCCATTGCTTTTGATGTTTTGATCACGAAGTCCTTGCCCATGCTTATGTCCTGAATGGTATTGCCTAGGTTTTCTTCTAGAGTTTTTTATGGTGTTAGGCCTCATGTTTAAATCTTTAATCCATCTAGAGTTAATTTTTGTGTAAGTTGTAAGGAAGGGATCCAGTTTCAACTTTCTGCATATGGCTAGCCAGTTTTCCCAACACCACTTATTAAATAGGGAATCCTTTCCCCATTGTTTGTTTTTGTCAGGTTTGTCAAAGATCAGGTGGTTGTAGTTGTGTGGAGTTCCTTCTGAGGCCTCTGTTCTGTTTCATGGGTCTATATCTCTGTTTTGATATCAGTACCATGCTGTTTTGATTACAGTAACCTTGTAGTATGGTTTGAAGTCAGGTAGCATGATGCCTCTAGCTATGGTTTTTTTTTGGGGGTTTTTTTGTTTGTTTGTTTTTTGTTTGTGTGTTTGTTTTTGTTTGTTTGTTTGCTTAGGATTGTCTTGGCTATGCAGGCCAAAATTCCATTTTTACATTTATAGAAAGAGCAATAAAATAATTTCATTCATTGTGTGTGTGTAAAGGGATGCAATCTTGAATGAAAACCCTCGGTCAAAAATATGTTGTGCCTGGGAAACTATACTTAATGCTAATTGGGAGTATTTGAAAAGAGAAAATTCACTGAGCACTTGATAAATAAGCACAATGGGTATGCTCTACACACTAGTAAAGCCTGAGTCCTATATGTCCCAGATTAAATATTTTGTAGCCCGTGCTTAAGATGAAGATCTATTTTCAAGCATTAGCCAAAGCGTTGCCTCACAAAATTAGTAAAAAACTCAAAGAAATGAGAATTAACCAAATTTTATTATTATATATAATTCTGCTTAAAACCTAGCTGAAAAGTGAAAAAGCTCAAGCAACTTCCTTTTCACATGTCTCTATAACATTAAGCAATGAAACTCAATGATGCTTTCAGTTACTTTTACTACATTTACCAGCGCCTTCCCTGAAGTAGTCTAGAGACCCCTTTGGGAGCTAAAATATACACATATAAAAAGAAGGGGATAAGAAATCAAATTAGTGATATATATATATGTCCTAAATATATGGGGCAAGGAGACAGCTCTAAGCTAAAATAATCTGGAAGGTTTCCTGGAAAAGGGGCCATTGAGCTGAACCTTTATAGAAATTGGGGAACAGAAGATGGAAGAAGACATTGGTAATAACTTGGGTGCTGTGGAAAAGTGCATTTGGTAGATTTTGTGCTTAAATATAATTGTAGGAAAATATGTGTGTTGAGGAGTTAGAAATCACATTGGATTCCAGGGCAAGAGTGCTGAATAGGAACAGCTCTGGTCTGCAGCTCCCAGTGAGACCAATGCAGAAGGCAGGTGATTTTTGCATCTCCAACTGAGGTACCCAGATCATCTCACTGGGACTGGCTAGACAGTGGGTGCAGCCCACAGAGGGAAAGCAGAAGCAGGGTGGGGAGTCACCTCACCCAGGAAGTGCAAAGCGTTGGGGAACTCCTTCCCCAAGTCAAGGGAAGCCATGAGGGACTGTGCCATGAGGAATGGAGCTATCCAGCCCAGATACTATGTTTTTTCCATGGTCTTCGCAACCCACAGACCAGGAGATTCCCTCAGGTGCCTACATTACAAGGACCCTGGGTTTCAAGCACAAAACTGCCTGGCTGTATAGGCAGACACCAAGCTGGCTGAAGGAGTTTTTTTTTTGTACCCCAGTGGCACCTGGAATGCAAGTGAGACCAAACCATTCACTCCCCTGGAAAGGGGGCTGAAGCCAGGGAGCCAAGTAGTCTTGCTCAGTGGATCTGAACCCCATGGCCCAGCAAGCTAAGATCCACTGGCTTAAAATTCTTGCTGACAGCACAGCAGTCTTAAGTCAACCTGGGACACTCAAGCTTAGTGGAGGGAGGGTCATCCACCATTACTGAGGCTTTAGTAGGTGGTTTTCCCTTCACAGTGTAAAAAAAGCCACCTGGAAGTTCAGACTGGGTGGAGCCCAATGCAGTGCCACAAAGCTACTGTAACCAGACTGCCTTTCTAGATTCCTCCTCTCTGGGCAGGGCATCTCTGAAAGAAAGGCAGCAGCCCCAATCAGGGGCCTTTAGATAAAACTCCCATCTCCTTGAGACAGAGCACCTGGGGGAATGGGCAACTGTGGGTTCAGCTTCAACAGACTTAAACGTTCCTGCCTGCTGGCTCTGTAGAGAGCAGCAGATCTCCCAGCACAGCACTCAAGCTCTGTAAAGAGACAGACTGCCTCCTCCAGTGGATCCCTGACCCCTGTGCCTCCTGACTGGGAGACACATCCCAACAGAGGTCGACAGACACCTTATACAGGAGAGCTCTGGCTGGCATCTGGTGACTGCCCCTCTGGAAGGAGCAGGCAGCCATCTTTGCTATTCTCCAGTCTCCACTGGTGAAACCTAGGCAAACAGGGGCTGGGTGGATCCCCAGAAAACTCCAGCAGACCTTCAGAAGAGGGGCCAGACTATTAGAAGGAAAACTAACAGAAAGAAATAGCATCAACCTCAACAAAAAGAATGACCACACAAAAACTCCATCTGAGGGTCACCAACAGCAAAGACCAAAGGTAAATAAATCCATGAAGATGAGGATAAACCAGGGCAGAAAGGCTGAAAATTCCAAAAACCAGAATGCCTCTTCTCCTCCCAAGAATCATAACTTTTCACCACTGAAGGAAAAAAAACTGGACAGAGAATGAGCTTGATGAAATGACAGAAGTAGGCTTTGGAAGGTGGGTAATAACAAACACCTCTGAGCTAAAGGAACATGTTCTAACCCAATGCAAACAAGCTGAGAACCTTGAAACAAGGTTAGAGGAATTGCTAACTATAATAACCAATTTAGAGAAGAACACAAATGACCTGATGGAGCTGAAAACACAGCATGAGAACTTCATGAAGCATACACAAGTATCAATGGTTGAATTGATCAAGTGGAAGAAAGGATATCAGAGACTGAAAATCAACTTAATAAAGTGTGAAGACAAGAATAGAGAAAAAATGAAAAGGAATGAACAAAGCCTCCAATAAATATGGGACTATGTGAAAAAAACAAACCTAAGTTTGATTGGTGTACTGCAAGTGGCAGGGAGAATGGAGCCAAGTTGGAAAACACACTTCAGAATGTTATCCAGGAGAACTTTCCCAACCTAGCAAGCAAGACAGGCCAACATTCAAATTCAGGAAATACAGAGAACACCACAAAGATACTCCTCGAGAGGAGCAACCCAAAGACACATAATCGTCAGATCACCAAGGTTGAAATGAAGGAAAATATGTTAAGAACAGCCAGAGAGAAAGGTTGAGTTACCCACAAAGGGAAGCCCATCAGACTAACAGCAGATCTCTCTGCCGAAACTCTACAAGCCATAAGAGTGTGGGGACCAATATTCAACATTCTTAAAGAATAGAATTTTCAACCCAGAATTTCATATCCAGCAAAACTAAGCTTCATAAGTGAAGGAGAAATAAAATGCTTTACAGACAAGCAAATGGTGAGGGATTTTTTCACCACAAGGCCTGCCTTACAAGAGCTCCTGAAGGAAGCACTAAATATGGAAAGGAAAAACTGGTACCAGCCACTGTAAAAGCATACCAAATTGTAAAGGCCATCAGCACTATGAAGAAACTGCATCAAATAATGGGCAAAATAACCAGCTAGCATTATAATGACAGCATCAAATTCACATGTAACAATATTAACCTTAAATGTAAATGGCTAAATGCCCCAATTAAAAAGCAAAGCCTGGCAAATTGGATAAAGAGTCAAGACCCATTGGTGTGCTGTATTTAGGGACCCATTCACGTGCAAAGACACTCATAGGTTCAAAATAAAGGAATGGAGGAATATTTACCAAAGGGGGGAAAAAAGCAGGGGTTGCAATCATAATCTCTCATAAAACGGACTTTAAACCAACAAAATGAAAAGAAGACAAAGTAAGGCATTATATAATGGTAAAGAGATCAGTGGAACAAGAAGAGCTAACTATCCTAAATATATATTTACCCAATACAAGAGCACCCAGATTCATAAAGCAAGTTTTTAGAGACCTACAGACTTAGACTCCCACACAATAATAGGCTACTCTACTATCTGAGGGTTACCTGATGACTCATGTCACCTTCTTCTAGGCTTTTTTTCTATCTTCTGGCTTCTCTCCTTCTTTGACCTTTTCTCTGACCTTTACTCATTTTTGTGTCTTTTATCCAGAGGCAGAAAAAACAAGCACACACACAAGAAATTCCTCCCTTCATCTCCTGACAGCTTCCCCTTTCTCTGATGTCTTGTTTACTGCTGACATCCAGGCTCTGCTCCAAGTTGGGAAGGAGTAACCAGTCAAGGTATTTCCAAATAAAGACAGTTCTCTTCCTAACAGAAATTCTGGTTCTGGCTATTAAAATCTTAATAAAAATTTAATATCATTACACATACCACAACAAATGACAAATGTAACAAGTAAGTATAATCCTCTTTTGTTCCTGAGATCTCTGCCTCACTAACTTGAACGCTCCATCTATGTTTTCTTTCAAAATGGCATTGTATTATTTTTGGGTGATCAGTGTTCTTTCTTTGCCCTCTCCCTTCTCTCCCCTTTTCCCCCCATCTCTCCCCTGTGACAATGAGAGGGATATTAAACTCTTCCTGTTAGGAAGAGTCACTTAAGATCTGGTATACTTTAAACTGCTCCTTGGAAGCAACTAATATTCATTACTTTCTAATAACTTCTTGCCCACCTTAATATGGGTTTTATATTCATATACATCATCTTATTTAATTATTTCCATAGCCATATGAGAGAGGTATAATTATGCCCCCTCCTTATTTTTTTGAGATGGAATCATGCTGTCACCCAGGCTGGAGTTCAATGGTACCATCTTGGCTCACTGCAACCTCCACCTCCTGGATTCAAGAGATTCTCCTGTCCCAGTCTCCTAGGTAGCTGGGATTACAGGTGTGCACCACCACACCCGGCTAAATTTTTGTATTTTTAGTAGAGATGGGGTTTCACCACATTGGTCAGGCTAGTCTTGAACTCCTGACCTTGTGATCCACCCACTCACCCTCCCAAAGTGCCGGGATTACAGGGGTGAGCCACCGCCCCGGGCCCCCATTTTTATAAATGTGGTAACACAAGATTACAGAAATAACCTGTTCAAGACAATATGGCAAATTCAAGACAGAGTAGGGATTTGAAACCAACTCTGTCCTCAGGGATTTGAAACAAGTTTGTCCAATTTTGAAAAACTTTCTATTATTTTGGCATCTCTCCAAATTTTTTTTTAATATTTGACTCGACTGAAAGAATTGCTGTACTAATGTAAAATAGCTACCAGTATGTCATCTCTCAAATTACTATTAAAACAAATCTTTCCACAAATGTGCCTCATATTATGAGCCTTATTATGCATTTTCCTGTACTCCAATCACAGAAAACATCTAACCAGTTGACCTTTCCATTCTTGACTTTAGAGAATATTCCATATTTCTTAGTGAGACTTGTTCCTCCCAGCCTTCAAGTCCATTTTCTGTATGTCCTTAAACACTACTGTATTAGAGTTCTCCAGAGAAACAGTAGCAATAGGGTGTGTGTGTATAGAAAGAGATTTATTTTGAGATATTGACTTACATGATATGGCTGGCAAGTTCAAAATCTGCAGGGTTTACTGGCAGACTGGAGACTCAGAGAAGAGTTACTATCTGAGTTTGGAGACACCCTGGAGGCAGAATTCCCTCTTCACTGGGGAACCTCTCTTAAGGCCGTCAACTGAGTGGATGAGTTTATCTATATTAGGTAGGGCAATCTTCTTTACTAAAAGTCTACTGATTCAAATGTTAATTCTATCCAAAGAATACCTTCACTGAAACATCTAGAATAGTGTTTGAACCAAATTTCTGGGTATCATTACCTAGCCAAAATGACAGACAGAATTAACCATCATAACTACTTACCCCTAAGCTGCTGTTTTTCTTAGATGTACATCTTTTTGTGCAGAGAAAAATGTCTGGAAGAATACACACTAGAATTTTTACAACTAGAGAGAATGTATTGCCTCACACTACAAGAAGAGGGAGAAACTTAATGTTTGGGGAAGGACCATTTTGTATTGCTTACATTTTTTGAGTGCATTGTTATTTTCAAATTAATTTTTAACAAAAATAACACATCATATAGTTAAAGTAAAATAGTACTACGAAGATTGTGGGGAAGGTCACAGGCCTCTTTTCTACCCCTGCCCATGCTCTGATTCACATTCCCCACAGGCATTCACTTTCAACTCTTTCAGGTATTTTTTTCCGGTTTTCAGCTCTACGTTTTGAATAACACATTTGTACTGCTATTTCTTGGCTTCCTCATTTCAGACATTATTGACAAGAAATTCTACCATGGAAGGTAGGTATTTATGCTAACCCCTTACTCAACCCAATATACTCTCCCACTTTCTCTCACTCCATTCACCTCAAATCATGTCACATTTGGGTCAAATATATATTGAATATTACATTAATATGCCAGTGTGAATACAGCAATGTAGTACACTGTTGCTTCCATAGCAAAGCAACACTGTATAGTGTAGTATAGCTACATTTTCTTTCTTACACAAGTTTATCTCCCTGAAAATCACCTCATTTTATTTTGCTTGCTTGTCTTTCTATGTTATTGATGACTTATTTCTAAACATCCGCTAGCTCTCTAAATGTCCTCTTAAATAAGAGTTGGACACATAGCTAATCTATCAGTTTCTTCCTGAAACAAATGATAATAGAAATACAACATAGCAAAACCTATGGGGTATAGCAAAAGCAATACTAAGAAGGAAGTTATAGCTATGAGTACCTTTTTTAAAAAAAAAAAAAACTTCAAATGAAGAATGTAATGATGCATCTTAACTGGAAAAGCAAGAGCAAACCAAATCTAAAATTAGTAGAAAAAAATAAGGATAAGAGCAGAAATAAATAAAACTGAACTGAAAAAAGAATGCAAAAGATCAATGACACCAAAAGTTGTTTTTTGAAAAGTTAAAAAAAATATTGGCAAACCTTTAGCCAATATTATGGCTAAGAAAAAAAGGGAGAGGATCCAAACACATAAAATTAGAAATGAAAAAGAAGACATTACTGTAATGTCTTTTAGGTTAACTGGCTGCACTATTGGCCATACCCTAAGTCAAGCCATGGCGACCCTCATGACCTGCACATAAACCTCTGAATGGCCTCTCGGAACCAGAAAGACTGAAGTAACTGGAAAACCACAAAAGGAGAAGAAATGATCAGCCTCTGCAGTGCCTAATTAACTTTGAGACATTCTCTATAGTTCCTTATTCCCGCCTCAATTGATAAGGCCATTGGACTTTGTAACCAACCTTGGTCAACCTTGTGACTCCAGACCCTATGACCCCTCCCAGCTTGAACTTCTGTAACTTTTCACTTCCTACGCCAAACCTAAAAAACCGGCTCACATCCCACCTCCCTCCACTGACTCTCTTTTTGAACTCAGCCTGCCCGCACCTGGGTGAATAAACAGCCATGTTGCTGACACAAAGCCTGTTTTGGCAGGGTGTGGCGGGGGTCTCTTCATTCAGAGCATGCATTTTAACATTTGGTGTGGAAACCTGGGACAGGGGTACTTCTTTGGGAAGACCAGCCCTCTGTTCCAACTCCCCCTCTGGAAAGAAACCCACCTGAGACCTTAATACATCAGATCAGCCCAGCAGCTCACGCTTAGCATGCCAAACAGCTCTCGCCACCTTCAGATTGGGTAAACAGTCTCTCTCTCTCTCTTTTCCCTTAAATCCCAAGGAGACAAGTCTCCCCCTCTCTGTTTCTTCCTTTAAATCCCCCTCCTTCTAAATAGAGAAGAAAAGGAGACAAGTCTCTCCTTTCTCTCTTTTCCTTTAGATAAAAGGAGACAAGTCTCTTCCTTTCTCTCTTTTCCTTTAAACCCTTCTCCTTGTAGGTAGAGAAAAGAAGACAAGTCTTTTCCTTTCTCTCTTTTCCTTTAAATCTTTCTCCTTCTAGCAGAGACAAAGGAGACACTCTTTGTGTAGAGACAGAGGAGACAAGTCTCTCCCTCTCACAAACACTGACATAGGTCACAGGCTGAGGAAGACAGTCTTCCCTTGATGTCTGGTCAATCGTGGGGATGCCTGCCTTAATCACAGATGTTACAGCCCAGGACTCAGTCAGGGATGCCTACTGAAAACCCTGGTAGCTGCTCACTCCTTATCCTCATCTCTGCTCCTTTCCTTAAACTTATCTCCTTCACTATGGGCAATATTCCACCCTCTATTCCTCTGTCTTCACCTCTAGCTTGTATCCTAGAAAACCTAAAACCTCTTCAACTGTCACACGATCTGAAACCTAAACATCTCATTTTTCTGGACAAATTAGACAATGGCTCCAAATGGCCAGAAAATGGCACTTTAAATTTTTCTATTCTGCAAGGCCTAAACAATTTTTGTCAATGAATGGGCAAATGGTCTGAGGTGCCTGATGTCCAGGCATTTTTTTACACTCCAATCCCTCCCTAATCTCTGCTCTCAAGGCAACGCATCCCAAATTTTCCTTCTCTACCTTTCATTCACCCCTCCTGCCCCTGCCAGTGACTTGGAATCCTCCTTGACCATCAACCCTTCCAGGCCCTAATCCGGGCCCTAAGCCAACCCCCGCCCAGGGCCTCCCTCCTCTTCCTCTGCCCACAACCCACCTCCTTATGCCCCTCCTGTAACCTCCCCACCTCATACCCACTCCAGCTTACAGTTTAGTCCCACGGCTAACTCCTCTGCCCCTGCCCAACAATTCCCCCTTCGAGAGGTGGCTGGAGCCAAAGGCATAGTTAGGGTGCACTTTCTTTCTCTTTACCTGACCTTTCCCAAATTGGCCACCAGTTAGGATCCTTTTCATCAGCTCCTACTTAACATATACAAGAGTTCCAATACCTAACCCAGTCCTATAATCTCACCTGGAGTGACTTAAATGTCATCCTTCTACTCTCACCCCAGAAAATGCTTAATATGCATTTTATCACCCAATCAGCCCCTGAAATTAAAAAAGCTACAGAAATTAGAATCAGGCCCTCAAACCCCAAAACAGGAATTAATCAACCACACCTTCAAGCTGTTCAATAATAGGGAAGAAGCTGCCCAGCGGCAGCACATCTCAGAACTACAGATGCTTGCCTCTGCCATAAGACAAACCCTTACAGAGACTTCAAAGCACCCAGTCTGCAGCATCCAGCCACCCCTCCAGGCCTTGCTTCAAGTGTCGGAAACCTGGCCACTGAGCCAAGGAATGCTGGCAGCTGGGGAGTCCTCTTAAGCCCTGCCCCATCTGTGGGGGATCCCCACTGAAAGTCGGACTGTCTGACCCATGTTGCTTCTTCTCAGCTTGGTGGCTGAAGACTAATGCTGCCTGAACACTTTGGAGGCCCATCATGGATGTCAAGGACCATCATGGATGTCAAGCTTTGGGTAAGTCTGATGGTGGAGGGTAAGTCCATCCCCTTCTTAATCAACAGGGGGGCACCCACTCCACGCTGCCTTCTTTTCAAGGACCTGACATGGATGTCAGGACCATCATGGATGTCAAGCTTTGGGTAAGTCTGATGGTGGAGGGTAAGTCCATCCCCTTCTTAATCAACAGGGGACCACCCACTCCACACTGCCTTCTTTTCAAGGACCTGTCTCCTTGGCCTCAGTCACATTGTTCCTTGTTGGCATTTTGAAATGCTACTGATCTTTGTATGGTGATTATGTATGCTACAACTTTACTGAATTTATTTATGAGTTCTAATAGTTTTCCTGTGGAGTCTTTAGGTTTTTCCAAATATATCATATCCTATACCATATCATTGCCAAACAAGGATAATTTGACTTCTTCATTTCAAATTTGGATGTCCTTTATATCTTTCTCTTGTCTGATTGCTCTAGCTAGGACTTCCAGTGGCTTGTTGAACAACAATGCTGACAGTGGACATCTTTGTCATGTTTCAGGTCTTAGAGGAAAAGGCTTTCAATTTTTCCCCATTCAGCATGATACAGGCTGTGGGTCTGTCACATATAGCTTTTATTATGTTTGGAGGTATGTACCTTCTATACCTAGTTTTTTGCGGGTTTTTACCATGAAGGAATATTGAATTTTCTCAAAGGCTTTTTCAACATTGATAGAAATAATTATATGGTTTTTGTCCTTCATTCTGTTGATATGATGTATCACATTGACTAATTTGCATATGTTGAACTATCCTTGTATCCCAAGGATAAATCCCACTTGGTCGTGATGAATGATCTTTCTAATGTATTGTTGAATTTCGTTTGCTAGTATTTTGTTGAGGATTTTTGGATCAATAGTCATTAGAGATATTGGCCTGTAGTATTTGTTTTTTTTCACAATCTTTTTCTGGTTTTGGAATCAGGATAATACTGGCCTCATAGAATGAATTTGAAAGTATCCCCTCCTCCTCTATTTTTCAAAATTGTTTTTCTTTCTTTAATTTAATTAATTATTAATTAATTAATTAATTTTACAGAGTCTTACTATGTTCCCACAGGCTGGAGTGTAGTGGCACAATCTCTCGTCTCACTGCAGCCTCCACCTCCCAGGTTCAAGTGATTCTCAGGCTTCAGCCTCCTGAGTAGTTGGGATTAGAGGTGTGTGTCATCACGCCCAGCTATTTTTGTTGTTGTTGTTGCATTTTTAGTAGATACAGGATTTTACCATGTTGGCCAGGCTGCTGTCAGACTCCTGACCTCAGGTGATCCACCTGCCTCAGCCTCCCAAAGCGCTGGGATTATAGGCATGAGCCACAGCACTCAGCCTCAGAATAGTTTGAGTAGAATTGGTATTAATTCTTCTTTAAATGTTTGGTGTAATTCAACAGTGAAGCTATCAGTTCCTGGGCTTTTCTTTAGTGGGAGACTTTTTGTCACAGCTTCAATCTCATTATTTCTTATTGGTCTGTTAAGGTTTTGGATTTCTTCCCAGTTCAATATCGGTAGATTGTATGTTTCTAGGAATTTATCAATTTCTTGTAGATTTTCCAATTTATTGGCATATAGTTGCTCATAGTAGCTACTAATGATCCTTTGAATTTTTGCAGTATCAGAGACGATCTCAGGGCAAGGGGTGATATTGTGGGATTGTTAGAAGGAGCATTTGTCGTATTGACTGATTGGTTATTGCTTGTACATGATTTTGTAGGAATAGAGAGATTAATAGGAAAACACAGGGTCCAAATAAGAGAAAGATAGGTACCAAGAGAAGTGGGGCATTTGTATGGAGATGCCTGAAAATTTGGAAGTGACTTTGGAACTGGGTAACAGGCATAGGTTGGAACAGTTTGAAGGGCTCAGAAGGGACAGGAAGATAAGGGGAAGTTTGGAACTTTCTAGGGACTTGCTGAATTGTTGTGACCAAAATGCTGATAGTGATAGGGACAATGAAGTCCAGCCTGAGGTGGTCTCAGATGGAGATGAGAAACTTATTGGGAACTGGAGTAAAGGTGACTCTTGCTATGCTTTAGCAAAGAGACTGGTGGCATTTGTCCCTGCTCTAGCGATCTGTGGAACTTTTAACTTGAGAGAGATGATTTAAGGTATCTGGTGGAAGAAATTTCTAAGCAGAAAAATGTTCAAAAAGTGACCTCACTTTTTCTAAAAGTGTACACTCATATGCATGAAAAAAGAGATGGTCTGAAATTGGAACTTATGTTTAAAAGGGGGGCAGAGCATAAAAGTCTGAAAAATTTGCAGCCTGATCATGTGGTAGAAAAGTAACACCCATTTTCTGAGGGAGAAATTCAAGCCAGTTGCAGAAACTTGCATAAGTAACAAGGAGCTGAATGTTAATAGCTGAGACAGTGGGGAATAGTCTCCAGGACATGGCAGAGATCTTCACAGCAGCCCCTCCCATCACAGGCCCAGAGGCCTAGGAGGGAAAAATGGTTTAGTGGGCTGGGCCTGGGGACCCACTGCTGCTCTGTGCAGCTTTGGGACTTGGTCCCTGGCATCACAGTAGCTCCAGCTTGAGCCATGACTTAAAGGAGCCAGGGTACAGCTCAGGTCATTGATTCAGATGGTGCCAGCCCAAGCCTTGGTGGCTTCCATGTGGTGTTGGGCCTGAAGGTATGCAGAGGTAAAGAGTTGAGACTTGGCAGTCTCTGCCTAGATTTCAGTGGATATATGGAAATTTCTGGATGTCCAGGCAGAAGTCTGCTATAGGGGCAGAACCCTCATGAAGAGCCTCTATTAGGGCAGTGCAGAGAGGAAATGTGGAATTGAACCCCTCAAACAGAGTTCCCACTGAGCCACTGCTTAGTGGGGCTGTGAGAAGAGGGCTGCCATCCTCCAACCCAGAATGGTAGATTCACTGACAACTTGCCTCATGCACCTGGGAAGCTGTGAGCACTCATTGCCAGCACATGAGAGCAGTCACAGGGGCTGTTCCCTGCAAAGCCACAGGGACAGAGCTGTCCAAAGTTGTAGGATCCCACCCCTTACATCAGTGTGCCCTGGATAAGAGACATGGAGTCAAAGGAGATTTTGGAGCTTTAAGATTTAATGGCTGCCCTGTTGGGTTTCAGATTTGTGTGGGGCCTGTAGCCCCTTTGTTTTAGCCAATCTCTCCCTTTTGGTATGGGGACATCTACTCAATGCCTGTACCCCCATTGTATGTTGGAAGTAACTAACTTGGTTTTTATTTTATAGGCTCATAGGCAGAAAGGACTTGCCTTGTCTCAGAAGAGACTTTGACTTAGACTTTTGAGTTAATACTGGAATGAGTTAAGACTTTGGAGGACTGTTGGGGAGGCATGATTGTATTTTGCAATGTGAGGACATGAGATTTGGGAGGGACCAGAGGCATAATAATATGGTTTGGCTCTGTGTCCCCACACAAATTTTATGTCAAATTGTATGTCAAATTGTAATCCCCACATGTGAGGGGAGGGCCCTGGTGGGAGATGATTAGATCATGGGGGTGAATTTCCGCCTTGCTCTTCTTGTGATAGTAAGTTCTCACAAGATCTAATGATTTAAAAGTGTGTCACTTCCCCCTTCACTCTCTCTCTCTCCTGCCTCACTGTGGTAATACATGCTTGTTTCCCTTTTACCTTCTTCCATGACTGTAAGTTTCCTGAGGCCTCCCAGCCATGTGGCACTGTGAGTCAATTAAACTTTTTTTTTCATAAATTAGAATCTTAGGTAGTTCTTTATAACAGTGTGATAATGAACTGATACAAATAATTTCTTCCATGTTTACTTTATCTGCTTCAGCTTTATAGAACTCTTATTAATGGATATTCAAATGCCTGATTTGATTCTCTTATTTTGTTATTTTGTCTCCGATACTTTTCATGCTTTTTCTCTGTGTGTGGTTATGATTTTCTTTCTAAGATACATCTTCAGAATTACCTCCCACCTATTATTGAATCTTTTATTTCTGTTTTTTTATTTTTATTTTTTTATTTTCAGGAGCTCTTTCTTATTCTCTGAATGTTTTCTTTTCTGATGTTTTACTCTTCCTGAATATAATCACAATCTTTCTCTCTCTCTCTCAATCTCTCCTAAACTTCTCTACCCCTTACTGCATTGCTCCTGATTCTTGCAAATTTTTTTCTTCTTGCTTGTTTGCTTTGATTTTCCTCTTTCACATCAGAAAATGTCCTTATATGCCAGCTGATTCATGGCTGTTGATTCATATTTCAGAGTTAGTCACTACAATGCTGCTTGGAAGTTCTGTGTGCGCATGGCTGTGCTTATTGAGTATGCAGGATTCACCTTAAGATTATATAAGAATTTTCAGAGATAAAAACACCCAGAGGCCAGTGTGTGTGTGTGTGTGTGTGTGTGTGTGTGTGTGTGTGTATGTGTGTGTGTGTGTATTTTTTTTGAGACAGAGTTTTGCTGTGTCACCAGGCTGGAGTGCAGAGGCGCAATTTCAGCTCACTGCAACATCCACCTCCTGGGTTCAAGCGATTCTTCCACCTCAGCCTCTCAAGTAGCTGGGATTACAGGTGCACACCACTATGCCCAGCCAATATTTGTATTTTTAGTAGAGATGGGATTTCACCATGTTGGTCAGGATGATCTTGATCTCCTGACCTTGTGATCCGCCTACCTCAGTCTCCCAAAGTGTTGGGATTGCAGGCATGAGCCACTGCACCCGGAGGACAGTATATTTAGATCTTTTATTTTAGGCTTAGCTTAGTAACCAAAGAAATATTCCTGTTTTCAGCCTGGGAATAGAATCTTGTTTGCCAAAAGCTGGGAGCAGAGTAGAGGATAGGGAGGGAGGTGACTGGAATGTTACTGTTGGTATTCAGATTCTTACATAATATCCTTACTTTCCTTAGATGTCTCACCTTCTCCTCAGCTATGTCTGTTGTCCCTCAGGCACCCAAAATATGAGAAATAGTGGCAGGCTGTACAGGGTTGGGGTAGGAGTCTAAGTGTCTGATTGCCAGTTAGACAAACTTAACTTTTATCTCATGCTCCGGTTTTCAGGAGCCCATGACCGTGCCATTCTCCTCCTGTTCAGTGTATCAGTGCTTCCAGTTCTGGAGCCTTTTCGTAGGCAAAATATAGATTAATAAAATAGAATTTAATGATCAAGTCTTCTAAATTATGTTTGACAGTTGATACAAAAATTATATAACAGATTATAGCCCAGTTATGTAACAGGTTATGGCCCAGTTATTTCTCAGAATTCCCCTCAAGTTTCTTTTGTCTATTATTTCCTCCATATATTACTTTGGTTTCACACTGCTGATAAAGACATACCCAAGACTAGGAAGAAAAAAAGGTTTAACGGATTTACAGTTCTACATGGCTGGGGAGTCCTCACAATCATGGCAGAAGGTAAGGAGAACCAAGTCACATCTCACATAGATGGTGGCAAGCAAATAGAGAGAGCTTGTGCAGGGAAATCCACATTTTCAAAATAATCAGATCTCATGAGACTTATTCACTATCATGAAAACAGCAGGGGAAAGACGTGGCCAACAATTATCTCCCACCGGGTCCCTCCCGTAACGTGAGAATTTTGGGAGCTACAAAATGAGATTTGGGTGGGACACAGAGCCAAACCATATCACTCAACTTAGAATTAGGCTATACACAGCAAGAAAACTGTAGAAGTGATGCTGTGTTCTTTTTGATGAATTCTGCCAAATGCTATATAAGTTCAGTTTGTTTCATTATTGATGATATTAACTTTGATCACAAAATTAAGGTGGAATTGCTATCTTCTTCCACTCTAGAGGTATACTTCATTTTTTACTTTGTAATTAATATTTTCTAGGGAGATATTTTGGGATATATACATATATAGCTATATATATATATATATTTCCCTAGAAAATATTAATTACAAAGTAAAGTTATGGTTCTAAATGTATGTGAAGGAAATATTTGAGACAAGTATAAACAAGAGAGTAAAAGGAAATAAAGGTAGATAAGGTTTCTACAGCTTACTAGAACTGGTAACAGGTTAACACCAGTAGACTTAGATAAATTCTGTTTATATTATATTGTGTAATACTTAAAGCAACCCCTAAAATGGTATACAAAGAGATGTAATAAAAATTTTTACAGATGAATCAAAATGTAATTCTAAAAAAATTTTCTAATTCACTGGAAGCCAAGAAAAGAAAACAGAGAAATGAAAAGCAGAACAAAAATAAACCCCAAAAACAAAATGACAGACTTATACCTTAACATATTAATAATTACATTAAATATAAATGTTCTAAGAACACCAGTCAAAAGAGAAAGATTGGCAGAGTGAATTAAAAACATGACCCAACTATTTACTGCCTACGAGAAATCCACTTAAAATGCATTGACATAAGCAAGATGAAAGAAAAAGAATGGAAATATATATATTATGCTAACATTAATCTAAGGTAAGCAGGAGTAGCTATATTAATTAACTTAAGGCAAAGCAAATTACCAGAGACAGAGAAAAACATTGTATTATGATAAAAGTGTCAATTCCCCACCAAGACATCATAATCCTAAATGTATATGCACCAAAAAATGGAGATGCAAAATATGAAAAGCAAAAGCTGATAGAACTGAAAGGAGAAATGGATAAATTCACAATTAAAGTTGAGGACTTTAAATCCCTTGTTACCAATTGATGTAACTAGACAAAAGATTATTAAAAATATAGAAGAACTCAACAACAGTATCAACAAACAGGATCTAATTAACTGTTAAAGAAAACTTCATCCAATAACATCATATTACTTTTCAGTTGTCCACAGAACATATAATACAAAACATGTAAGATAAACCATACTTTAACAAATTTTCAAGAATGAAATCATACAGCATGTGTTCTCTGCACACAATGCTATCAAACTAGAAACAACAAAGAGATAACAAGAACATCTCCAAATACTCTAAAACTAATATTACACTTACAAATAATTCATGAGTCAAAGAGTAAGTCTTAGAAGAAATGTTTTCAAATACGTTTAACTGAATGGAAATAAACATATAACTTATTGAAACTTTTGCAATACAGCTAAAATAATGCTTAAAAAATTTGTAGCACAAAATTTCAAATCAATAATTTAAGCTCCCAACTAAAGAAACTAGAAAAAGAAGACTGAAATAAACCCAGAGCAAGCAGAAGGAAGGAAATAATAAAGTTAAGAGCAGAAAACAATAACATTGAAAGCAGAAAGCAATAAAGTAAATAATAATTAAAAAAACTGGTTCATTGAAAAGTTCAATATTTATAAACCTCTTTTTTCATTTTTTATTAATTTTCATTCTCATGCCTTGATATCCAGTAGTCACAAACTTCTAATAAGACTGACAAAGAGAAAAAAAGAGGAGACAAATTGTTCATATCAGGGATGGAACAAGAAATATCACTGTAAATGTCAAAAGAACAGTAAGATAACGCTATCAACAATACCACTTACATGAATTTGGTAACTTAGATAAAATCAACAAATTCCTCCCAAAAAACCATGAACTATCACAACTCACTTGTTGTGAAGTAAATGATTTGAATAGCCCTATGTCTATTACAAAAATTAATTTATTATTAAAATACTCCTAAAAAGAAATCTTCAAGCCTCGATAATTTTATGTATGAAAAATTCTACCAAGCATTTAAAGATTTAACACCAATTCTACAATGTCTTCCAGAAAAGAGGAGCTGAGGAATACTTTCGAACATTTATATAAAACTAACAATAACCTAATACCAAAATCAAAGACAGAACAAACGAAAGTACAGACCAATATCTCTCATGTATACAGACACAAAAATGCTTAAAAAAAAAAACAAATGGAATTTAGGATTTTGTAAAATAAATTTGTCACGACCAAATGGGGTTTATTCCAGGTATACAAGCCTCTTCGACATTGAAAAATCAATCAATGTAGTTCAAGCAATGTAGTTCAATAGACTAAAGAAGGAAAAAAATATAAGCTGTAGACAACCTTCAAACCTGGAGAGAGTATTTTCAAAGATATCTGAAAAAGAGCTTATATATTTAAAATATTTGCAAACTTTTACATAGAACACTCGAAAGTCAACATTAAAGATAATTCAATATGAAAATGGACAGATGATGTGAAGAAGCATTTCACTGAGGACATGCTAATGGCAAATAAGCACATGAAAAGATGTTCAACAATCTAGTCATTTGGGAAATACCAATTAAAACCACAGTGAGATATCAGCACACACCTATTAGGACAGATAAAAGTGACAATACCAAATGATGGCAAAGATTCAGAGAAATTGAATCACTCATACATTGTTGATGGGACTGTAAAATGGCACATCCCTCTGGAAAACAGTTTGGCTGTTTCTCAAGAGATTAAACCTACTCTTACCATATATTCCATCAGTGAGCACTGACACTCCTTGATATTTACCCAAAGAAGTAGAAAACTTATGTCCACACAAAAACTTATGCATGGATATTTATAGTAGCTTTATTTGTAATTGCCAAAACTTGGGAGCAACTATGATGCCCTTCAGTAGGTGAATGGATGAAAAAACTGTGGTATATCCAGACAATAGAATATTATTCAGCACTAAAAAGAAATGAGCTACTAAGCAGTAAAAAGACATAGAAGCACCTTAAATGCATATCACTAAGTGAAAGAAGCCAGCCTGAAAAAGCTATAGAGTATATGATTCCAACTCCTATTACATGACCTGGCAATTAAATTCTTGAGACTTTATTCCAGAGAAACGAAGAATTATGTTAATTCAAAAACCACTTCACAAATGACTGTATCCTCATTATTAGTAATAACCAAAAACTAGAGGCAGCCTAGATACCCTGCAACAAATGAATGGTTAGACGAGCTGTGATACATTCGTGTGATAGAATGCAACTTCACAAAAAAAGGAATGAACTACTCGGTACAGGAAGTAACCTGGATGAATCTCCAGAGAATTATGGTGAGTGCAAAGAGCCAAGCCCAAAGATGGCATGCTGTTCTATTCCATATAAAAATAGAGCACAGTGGCTCATGCCTGTAATCCTAGCACTTTGGGAGGCCAAGGTGGGTGGATCGCCTGAGGTCAGGAGTTCAAGACCAGCCTGGCCAACATGGTGAAACCCCATCTTTAGAAAAAAAAAAAAAAAAATAGAGCACAGACTAGTGGCTGCTGAGAGTTAAGGAAGGAATGGGAGATACTTGTGTATAGCTATAAAAGGGCCATTTGAGTGATGCTTGTGATAATGAAAATCTTCTCTATCTCATATATCAGTATCCTGGTGGTGCTATTACATTATAATTTTGTAAAATGTTATTATTAGGGGAAACTGAGTAAAGGTATATAGGCTCTCTGTATTATTTCTTACAATTGAATGTCAAAATACAATAAAATTAAAGGTTTGAAAAATGTTTAAAATCATTTTAAAAAATAATATGTAAATTAATCAGAAGTAAGTTTGCTATAATGTTTTTAAGTGCCAATGCTTACGCTAGTGACCATCGATGCAATTTTGTCCGAAAGCTGGCTATGACACTGGACCAAGGACCAACTGCATCATGAGAATACCTCGTTAGACTATTCACTAATCAGAAGTGAGTAGGTTTTGCCTTTACCTAAACAGAACCTACTCACTTCTGATTAGTGAATAGTCTACATTATTCAATAATATTTTCAACATTTCAAATACTGAGTTCACAGCATGTGTTAATTAAGGACGTCTTTTAACCTCAGTATTATATGACATTGATTTCATGCCTTGTTCCAAACAACTAGCTATTTGTAGTTATTAAGTGTAAGTATTTTACATATTACTTAAGAACTTTTTATAGAATTTAGCACCTAGAAAAGTGGCATTACTTATATTGACCTATAAAACACTGAATAATTTGAATATCAACAAATGAAGAAAATAGGCATATCAGTAGTACGAATGTTTTTATCAGGGCATGAAACAAAAATCAAGTATTTCAATGTGTTTTTCTTGTATTAGGAGGTTGCAGATAGACCACCTCTGCTGTGCCTCACCCATGCTGGGCTTCCTTTGGTGATCTTGTATGGCTGCCCCAGTCCCATTATGTCAGTTTCTTCAGGTGTCATGAGGCAAAACCTATTGAGTTTTTCCTCTGCAACTCTATTTTCCCTCTCCCCCTGAGTATTGAGTTTCTTCTCTAGGACTTTTCAGATATGGTCATTTTTTAAGACTTAAAGACTAATAAAAAATAAAGAACTACTAAATCAGGAGTACAAAAATAATGCTGTATGTTAAGTGTTTATTTGACAGATGAACATTTTAACACTAAATTTTATAATGAAACTTTTTCTTCTGCCAGTCCTATCTGCCTCTCCCTGTGGTGATGGGTGCGGTCTCTTTTAGAAGGTAAAGGCTGAAGTCTAAAAATACAATCCTTTGTGAGAGTTGAGGCTGGGTTCACATGGTCCCAGTTCCATTCCTCTTCCTACTCCTCAGGGCATAAAGAGACACTGCCCTTTATGCATTCTGCACTTTTCATCTCCTAATAGTGCTCCACTTTTCTACCTTTAGACATCTGGACATCAACTAGTGCTGTCTTCAATGTACTTACTGTTCAGTCAGGAGCACAGAGAGCCTGAAATATTCTGACTCTCTTGTTGAGAATGGTCCTCAACTCAGGTCTGTAGAGCTTGTCAAAGTATGAGAGAGAAATGGTTTTAGTATTATATTACTTTAATTTCTGCCTTTTACAAATAATTTCTCCCCTTTAAACTACTGTATTTCTTTTTATAGAGAAAGAGTAAAGCTTCTATTTTTGTCATATTTACAATAAATTTACATTCACATTAAATGTGACAAATATTTCTTCAAATGGAAAATTTGGAAGGTGGTTTTGTTGATTTAAAAAATCCGCAGAGAAGAGATTTGTTAAATCATATGCCAGTTTGTAGATTTAAAATTTGTTTAATTTTAATAGGTAATATATTCACATGGTTTAAACAAAACTACAGAATGTCTCCTTTATACCTTAGCTTCCAACTCACCTAATTTTCCTCTGATGAGGTAATTTTTCCAGCTTCTTGACTATCCCTCCAGAGATACTATACACATATAAAAGAAAATATATATCATTATACAAATGATAGGACCCAAAACACATTACTACACATCTTGCTTTTTCTTTCTCTTTAGCCAAATATCTTAGAGATTGTACCATAGCAAGGCATAAAGATTTACTTCATTTTTTACCTATGAATGTACCATAATTTATTAAAATAGCTCTACTGATCAATAATGAGTCTATTACAAAATAATGGTATAATCTTGTACTTTTATCAAGTCACACACAGGAAAATACAGCTGTGGGTTCTCTAGTGTAGAATAAATCTCTAGAAATTCAACTCATTTTTTTAAAAATCAGGGAGTTGTTATATCAACTATAGAATTTTTATGTACTTATTAAATGTATAAAGTGAAATGGTTTTAAATAGTGTTTTAATTCAAATTGATAATATGCTATGAATTTTATAAGGAAGTAGATCTGAAAGTTTGGAAATTATATGTATACTTCCTTTTGTTTTTGTTTGTTAGTTTGCTTTTACTTTCTCCTCCTTTTTTTTCTTTTTATTTTCATGGTCTTCTCTTTTTCTTTCTTCCTGCCTTTCTTACTTACTTTCCTCCCCTCTCCCTTCCTTCCCTCTTTTCCTTCTATTTGGTTTCTATCCATGGTCAAATTGAGGGCTGTGTAACCACTAGGTGGTGGTACAGGAACATAGGGCGTATTTTTGTAAACAGACTGGGAATTTGTTTTGATTTCCTGCTCGGTTTTTAAATTGCTATACCCTTGGGCCCTTAAATACCTCCTAAGGGCTGCCATTGTGATTGCTGTTGAGTAGTTGAGCCAACATAAAATTGATGTTGAGCTTTACAACAGCTGTTATAGACCACTTTAATGTTGATGCTGAGGCTTTTTAAAAATGCTCATTGCATGAAAATGTTAACCCTTCGGTAGGAATCTGTTAGGTTTTCTGAGTTATTTGAAGGCCTTGCTTATATTTCTGGCTGATTTACAGATCTTACAATGTTGCAGTTGAGAGTACTTAGAATATATATTCCTGCTTTATTTAGCTGACTGAATTTTCAGTAAAAAAATGACAGTTTCCTAGCTACTTTCTGTGGAAACGAGAAAAGGCAGCTGCCCACTATGATTTTACCCTGTTGACTACAACATTTTTTGCATAACCTTGTGACATTGATCTTCATCTTAATGGCTAAAATATATTTTTTAATGTTTTGAAATTTGAGGTAAAATATTTTTCTATATATAAATTGCCTTAATTTTTGGAAATGTACCTTTTCTCTTTTAATATTCTAAATATGTGCTTAGAAATTTTGGATCAGTTAATTCTCTTTAAACCACAGAAGAAAGGAATCCAGCATAAATATTGAAGAATCTTTGCTTTCATTAGAACTGTATGATTATTTCAGCACTTAAACTCTTCTGAAATTCTGTTTAATACATTCAGTACAAGAGTGTGGTTGTAGCTATCATGTGAAACATTCTTCTCAGAGCTAGCACACGTTCTCATCTGATGTAGTGTCCTTGTTGGATTCGTAGAAATTGATCTACAAGGCCTTCCCTGGTTTGTCATAGCATCTTTATGTCAACTTGCAAATCCCTATCTTCCTAAGAAGTAATCTTACAACAAGGTAGTTTCGATTTACTTGGATGAGTCAGTTACTTTGGAATAAGTGTTGAGGCATATCACCTCATTCTCATAGGGATTGAGATTTCTACATACCATTTTTATTAGTATTCCCTGGGCTAGAAAATAGTGTTAGCATTTCAGCAAATTGTCTTATTAGTTTTGATGATAATAGAGCTATAAATGGTAACGTTTAACATGTAGTCTTCCCAATGAAATTCTATGATTTGGTATCTTTTAACATTAAGCTTAAAGACTTCATTTAAGGCATTTGGTGTTTAACTAAAAGGAAAATGGCTTCTTTGTACCTGTTTACACATTAGGGAAAAAAAAAAAAAAAAAATAAGCACAGGCTTCAACTCCATGGAAGAACACTGTTAAAAGAAGCATCTCTTAGATTATGAAAGCAGTATAGTACTGTTCCAGTAAATAGCACCATTCCAGTAAATAGCACCAACTGCAGCTGATTCTCTGGTTTTATTAGGAAAGATAGCCCATTTTGTGATCTGCAACGTTTAAATCAATTGAACTATAGTGAAATCTCTCCCCTGAAATGGCTATTACACAGCTTGCAACCTTTTGTTCAAGAGATTAAGTTTGCATCTCCTCACATTATCTCCTTGTAATTGGGAAACTTTCATTTTGACAGAGAAAATGTGCCAGTATCCCTGTGAGCCTTGCCACAAGCCAATGCAGAATGCCATCTGGAGGATGCATGCCCAAGTCATGCAACAGCCTCCTGTCGGGTTGTATCTGGAACTTTGCAACAGAACAACTAATAACATCTTAAGCTCCATTTGTCTAGCTCGCTAGTCCTCTTGGCAGAGGTCATACCAGCAGTGGTTTTGTTGATTTGCTGCATCAAATGTAATTAGGTTAAAGCACTCACTGACAGAGCTTCTGATAATGGCATAAAAGCCTCAGGCTTAAATTTACCCATTGAGTCAAATTTAAGTGGATCAACAAAGACATACTAATTGCATCACTAGAACAAGAAAACTTAATTATTTTTAAAGGTGCTTATTTGAGACGACAAGATTTTTCTTTCTTTGGATCTCATAATTGTTTTATTTTTCTTTGTCTTTAACTTAAATTTTATTTTACTCTTTACTCACTGGCTTCCAATGAAGTGGTTGATGTCTCTGGCTAGGAAAGATGGTTTCATGTGTACACAAGCTATAGATCCCTTCTGAACCTCACCCTTGAGTACCTTGTGGAAAATGATGAGATGTTTTTGTCGGGTTACATCCAAATAACTTTGAACTCTACCAGTTGCATACTCATAAGGGTAGAAGTAACATTGTTACTGACTTTTTAACCCTTGCTTACTGGAAAACTCCAGTCTTACTAGGAGCCTCTTTATAAATGAGTCACTTTCAGGCTGTGACTAAGATGAAGAAACCATTACTTAGGGTTAAATTTAGGGCAAGGCTGGGCCCAGAGCAGGAGACAGACTTTAGCTCTTGTTTAGAGCCATAAGAAAACTATGAAAAGCATTTCTGCCTTATGCGGAGAAGTAGCAATTCAACAGAAATAAGGTTTAACAGTTGCCTGCATAAATATTGTAAAACAAGTCAGCAGGGGTCTGTGTCCCAGTAAGAGAGAGCTTGGAGATGGTCTCAGCAGGAAGGTAGCGCTTCCCTGGAATGCCTATATGGATGATCTGGATGAAGCTTTTTAAGAATTAGCAAAGAAATAAAGCGTGATGGAATATGCAAGATAATGATTTGTGACATGTATTTTTTTAAAAATTGGTTTCTAAATTTCCTCTCGTGTTCACTGGTTTTCAAATATACCATCAGCATTAAAACTTCCTAAGAAATCACTCTGAAATCTCCAGGGCATGGCAATGATTTCTGTGAACTTTGTACTTCATCGTGGAAGTTGTCTTAGTTTGAGTTCTATGTATACTGCTTTTGATGATAGCAATAGGCACATGTGTGAACGAGGTTAAGTAAGTGTTTATTTGAGGATTTTAATATTGTACACACTCTAGGAGTAAAGCAATTATCATGCTGTTAATTTCATATTCATGTATGGCTTATTTATTTGTTGTTTACCTCTCTGCATAATGAAAATGCCATGGAAATCTGCTTCTTCTAGCACTCTAATTTTAAATGAAGCTAAATGTTATGTATAATTTCAAGATACAGATTGCTAATTTCATTCTATTTTAAATACTGTATGCATGAGAAGCTTCTGTGTTCTTGCAGAATCCATCTTTAACCAGAATCAAAGCATAATTTCAAAGTAATTATGGAATAGGTAGTTAATAGATTAAAATATGAATCAGGATTATCATAAGTATATTTTGAACCATATAGTTTTCTAAACCCATATATATGTATGTGTGTGTGTGTGTGTGTGTGTGTGTGTGTGTGTGGTGTGTATTCCCTGTCTCACAATCAACACCTTAGTTACTTTTCTGAGAAATAAAATGTGGTCAGAACATAATCTCTCTTATAGTGCCTACTGATAAATTATTTGCATCTGGCTTACTTGTAATTTGGTGGCAGAATCAATGTTTGGTGAAATGATTCTGAAAGCTTCAGGGGCATCATAGTTTTCATTTATTTACATGATATGCTATTTTTAAAGAACCAGTCATTGCCAGAATTCTATGTTAGTTCATCTTCCTAGAATATAATGGAAAAAAAAGAAAGAGAGAAGCTCTTATCTAATGCACATGGAATTTTCTTCTGCAGTCTGAGAATCCACTCAAGTAATACGCCTCAGATTTCACTTCCGGGCTCACCCTTGCTCTTTTCTACTCAATACCAGAAACTAGAGTTGTGTGTCATCCAAGCTTTTCTAATTTTTTATTTTTTTCCAACAAGTATCACTGTGTGCCCACCAAGTGCATGAATAAAGCCTCTATTTCTGGGTGGCTCCAGCCCATTTGAGAAGATAACACATAGATGTGAAATATTGAATAACCAGTACTGCAAATCAGTATATATTTAAATACTCCAAAGGCAGAAATTGTTGAGGAAATTCACTTCTGAAAACCCTTAACATAGTCTGTAAAGCTTGATATGTGCCAGTTGTTCAATTTCCATTGTTATTTACAAAAATGAAGCTTTGAATTAAGAAAAAAAAGCACCATCTGCCTATCCTGTAATAATGCTTGGTTGTATTCCCAAGCATATCAACCACTGGCTTGGCAGTTTAACTGAAGCAAACTGAAGCACTTTTCTCATTAGAGTGTGTCTGTGTCTACAAAATGCATTTTTCCTAGTTACTCATTTTAGTATTTCTGCCCATTAGCTCTGCCTTTGCTGGGCTTGAGGCTTTCTATCTATAAATATAGCCACCTTGTTAAATGACTCTTAACTTCTAGGTACCTCAAGTGCAGACTGCACCTGATGCCCCTTCTTTTCCAGTTACTTATTCAGTCAGTCCCATCAATCCTTTTCTCAGTTGATTGTTTAGTCAGTTGATTGATTGTTTATATTGAGTGCCTATTTTCTGTGAGTACAAAGGGCATATACAGGTCTTTGAAGATACAGAGAAGTATAGATTATGATACCTGCCCTCAACTAAATTTCAAAGAAAAGTGCATATAAAAATATTCTGCCTGGACTGAATGTGGTAGCTCATGCCTGTAATCCCAGTGCTTTGCGAGGCTGAGGTGGGTGGGACTTGAGCTCAGGAGTTCAAGATCAGCCTGGCCAACATGGCAAAGCCCTGTCTCTACTAAAAATACAAAAATTAGCTGGGAATGGTGGCATATACCTATAATTCCAGCTACTCAGATGGCTGAGACACGTATAATCTCTGGAATCAAGGAGGGGGAGGTTACAGCGAGCTGAGATTGTGCCACTGCACTCCAACCTGAGTGACAGAGCTAGACTCTGTCCCCCCCAAAAAAATCTGTCCTAAGTAGAATTGTCTAAATGTCACAAGGAATGTTATGCATTTATTCATTTAGTCCATCAATTTATTTAATAAACATTTATATTTATTGAGCATTGTGATATGTCAAGCATTCTGACTCACTGGAGATACAAAGATGAGTAAATCATATATAGTGCCTGTCTTATATTCATTTAGAGTAAGTCGATACCATGATAGACTAGAACCTTGTTCCTCAACATCTGTCTGAGGACCAGGAGCACTGGCATCACCTAAGAGCCTGTTAGAAATAAATAATTTTAGACGCCATCCAGTTATACTGCATCAAAGTCTGCATTTTATCAAAGTGCCCAAGTGATCCAAAGTAAAGTTTGAAAAGTACTGGGCTAGAAGGATTATGGAATGATTTGTGGAGGAGCTGAAATAAGTAGATATCATCAAGTTTTATTAAAAGAGGAAGGACTGCTTATTAAAAAAGATTGGATAAAATCTGAAATCTAATTTAGGATATGGAGATTTTTGAGCTAGTTGGGAATGATTCTTCAAACAAATGATGGGAAATAACCCAATAGCTTGTTGATGATCTAGAGGAAGTGTTGATAATGTATGATAATATGGCATTCAAAGCTGGAAGAAAGATGAATGGTCTAGAATTTAAACTCCAGAAGTATCAATGGGATATTGATGGTGATGCAGTGGCTAAAGGCCCAACTTTCTCATCCCGAGCATGTGAAGATAAATACTCATATCCCCACAGGTTTTATTTAATTTTTGGGATTTATATTTTTTGAATCCTAAAATTATAGTGAAAGTCAATAAGTAGATACAAATCCAGCTAGTATAATGTTTTTATATATGCCAGTTTTTTCAAAATACATTTTATTTATTGGACCTTAAATTTGATTTAAAAAGGAGGCAATCTTTTTTTTCCCCCATTTATTTATTTTATTGCATTTTAGGTTTTGGGGTACATGTGAAGAACATGCGAAATTGTTGCATAGGTACACACGTGGCAGTGTGATTTGCTGCCTTCCTCCCCATCACCTACATCTGGCATTTCTCCCCTTGCTATCTCTCCCCAGCTCCCCACCCCTCACCGTCCCTCCCCTATTTCCCCCCAACTGACCCCAGTGTGTAGTGCTCCCCTCCCCGTGTCCATGTGTTCTCATATTCAACACCCGCCTATGAGTGAGAACATGCGGTGTTTGATCTTCTGCTCTTCTGTCAGTTTGCTGAGAATGATGGTTTCCAGGTTCATCCATGTCCCTACAAAGGACCCAAACTCATCGTTTTTGATAGCTGCATAATATTCCATGGTGTATATGTGCCACATTTTCCCTATCCAGTCTATCGTCGATGGGCATTTGGGTTGGTTCCAGGTCTTTGCTATTGTAAACAGTGCTGCAATGAACATTTGTGTGCACGTGTCCTTATAGTAGAACGATTTGTAATCCTTTGGATATATACCCAGTAATGGGAGGCAATCTTAATGGAGAATGTCATTTTGGGGGAAAAGACTGTTTATATCTTTATCTATATGGAGTCATATGTCTTCATAATCAAGAGAAGTCCCACACAAGATTGTGAGAAAATGAAGTTTATCTGTAGTGGCTTTACGTACTTCAATCATCTTTTTTGTTATCTTCCTCTCAGTTTTTATAGTCCAACACTCTAGGAAACGAAGATACTGTTATGGTCAGAGTCAACATGGGTAATACTGAGGAACCAGTGACTTCCTCAAATGCACTGGCTTTTGTTTTCTTTTTGTTTGAGACAGAGTCTTGCTCTGTCATCCAGGCTGGAGTGCACTGGCATAATGACAGCTCACTGCAGCCTCCCAGGCTTCAGCTATCCTCCCATCTCAGCCTCTCAAGTAGCTGGGACCGCAGATGTGTACTACCATGCCTGGATAATTTTTTAATGTTATTTTGTAGAGATGCATTCTCACTATGGTGCACAGGCTGGTCTCAAACACCTGAGCTTAGGCTATATTCCCACCTTGGCCTCCCATCATGCTGGGATTACAGGTGTGAGCCATCACCCCTGACAAATGCATCATTTTGAATCACAGGATCTCAACTGGCTTCTGTCCTCCTGTGAGGTCAAGTCCTCCACACAGGGATACTTCCACTCACAGGTTTGAGAGAATTTAAGGGGCCAATGTTGTGTAACCCAACCCGCCTCATGAAAATCATAGACAAGGTACATTTGCTCATTGGGCCCTTAGGACTGCCTCCGTAGATGATTTCATTTCTGAGATGCTTTAAAAGTGACATCCATATCTCCTGGGTTTTTTTTTTTTTTTACATCTGTTAGTGTGGCTTTAACATTCAATGTGCTTTAAACACATGACTTATCTGCATGCAAACCTGAGCTGACAGGGAGAGGCCTGCAGCTCTCCAATAAATGACAGACTTAATCAGTGAGACGTAGAGCCTAGAGCAGTGTCTTGGATAAAATCTACCTTACAAAGCTCAGAGACAATCAGAACATTTTCAGCGCTAACATTTCAAATGTATCCCTACAATGATAAATTATTCTTTACTCTGAATAGAGTGCTTTGAAATAACTTGAATGGTAAATCTAGAATTATATATTCTTAGCCAATAATACTTCCTAAGTATAGAAAGCTGAAGAAGTAAATGAGGCTACATAGAAGTTTGGAAAAAAGAGTTTGCTAGCTCGAGGTAGTGTCCCTAGGTGAAAGTTTTATAGCAGATTTAGAAGGTTAGTTATGTAATAAGTTGGAGTGGTATTTTCAAATCTAAATTATTTTATTGTAATTTAGATAGATTATGTTTTGTGGTAAACATTTTTTTTTTTTTTACAAAGGACACAGGAATGTCCTTTCATGAAATAAATTAGTAGGTATATCGAACATTAGTAAAGGCACAGTGTTTAAGGGATTTTTTTTATTGCTTTGAGTTCTACAAGTAAAGGTGCTTGTTACACTACAAATACGAGTTAAGTGGCAGATGAATATTTCACTGATGGTAATTCTTCAATATTTAATGGTAGATTTGATATTTTACATATAAAGTTCACCTGTAGCCAAATACTGCATAGTAAATTACTCAAATGATTGATTTTTTATAATATTGCTTTGGGTCAAAAAATAAAAGAAGATTGGAAAAGGAAGGATGCACAGAAGGAAGGAAAAATAGAATCTGTGTCTTTGAAGTAAGAACAATTTACCTCATTTGTATTGAAAATTCTCTTTAATTCCAAATGATAACAGCATTGACTTCATGATTCCTTCTAGGAAACTGTAATCCCAGCACTTTGAGAAGCCCAGATGGGCAGATCACCTGAGGTCAGGAGTTTGAGACTAGCCTGGCCAACATGAGACAACCTCATCTTTACTAAAAATACAAAAATTAGCGGAGCCTTGTGGCGCTCCTCCCAGCTACTCGGGAGGCTGAGGCAGGAAAATTGCTTGAACCCAGGAGGTGGAGTTGCGATCATACCACTGCACTTCAGCCTGGGCAACAGGGCCAAACTCCCTCTCAAAGAAAAAAAAAAAAAGAAACTATCATATCATGGTACAAATCTTTGAATATATGTGATCCAATGTGTTGTCTCAAATAGATTTCACTGTTCTGCAGTTGGTCTCATGCTTATGAGCTACTTAATTTTAACAATCACTTATCAATCATTATGTCTACAGTGAAAGCCACACTGTATATATGAGTATACTATTTCTATTATTACCAATAATATAATTTTTTAGTTTGATTTTTTCATTTAGGAAAATTAGAATTTATAAAATAACAAATCATATAATTAGAAACTATAGATTAGAGTAGAATATTTTCCTTTATTCATCAAAGGATAGCTACATTTTATGAGATAATTTATTAGGATTGACAAATATCACTTCTGTAAATATTAAGCATAGAGTCAAAAATTGTTTTTCTAACCTTATTTTTTCCCTAAATATGTTGGGCATCTCAAGCGGTGTGAGCTCTATATTTTGTCTGTCTTTAAGCTCATATTTTGTTTTCATTCAAACTTCCTTACCACCGCATGAAAATACCACCAGTGAGAAGGACTCAAAATAACTTCTCAGTTAAGGAAGAAAAAAAACCTGAGAGCTGATAGAATGGCTGCTTAGTGACTGCCTACTGGAGTCCAGCCATAGAAGAGAAAAGTGTGGAGCAAAAGTGGCACCATAGAAATGATTATCAGTGGAAAAAATGTCACACGTCATGTGACCTCTGTCTGTTAATTTACCATGATATATTTGAGTGTAAAAATAATGGGCTGTGTCAGCCTTATTAATTATCTATGCTTGTCCTAGAAGTCAGGATCATGAAATGCCTCCCAAACACATGATTTAATGGGCTATGTTAGACCTCTACTTGCGAATCTCTGGGCAAGCAATTGGTGGTCCCAATGGAAGGCTCTTCTATAGTTAGGGATGCTTTGCTAAGCTGGACTTGAAATGTAGCTGCAAAATGGTGGAATAATTGATTTTCCTGTAGTGGATTCTTTAGCCTGGTAAGACAAGTTTCCTAGTTAATGAAAACTGTTTTGATGCTGAAGCACTTCCCTATCTCATACTGCCTCTGTTTGTCCATTATAGTTTAAATATACCACGTTTAGGTTAATGGTGAAAGCAAATTAGCCTATTATAACTTCTCACATGTAGTTATTTGGTGTAATCTTTAATATGGCCTTTAGAAAGCAAGAACACGACTTAGACAGATAGTGGTTCAATACTGGAAACTATTAACACCTGAGAATTTACTGGTGGACCATGTTAAGAGGAAGATGTTTGTGAATGGGATACTATGTAGAAAGACCTGGTCATTGAGGGCTTTTAAAAAAAATTATCCCCTCTAGCAAGCTGGTCAATTTGTGTGTGTGTGTACAGTCATATTTACATTTTGACTGTGAACTTGCAAGAACATCTCTTTCTTCATAACTTCCCTGGATCTTGGCACTATGTTGAGTACCTAATGACTGTCTAATGGATGCTTATGAGGGGGAGATGATCTAGTGAAAGCACATGAAGATTGGGATGAAAAGCCTGGATTTCAGTTCTCTTTGATGCTTACTAGCTGTGTGACCTTGGGCAAGTCACTTATCCTCTTTGAATCTCAGTTTATCACCTCTAAAAGAACTACAATAATATCTTTTTTATTTATAACATTTTAGTTTGTTTGAAGATCAAATTAGATTATGAAAATAGTAATAAAATGCTCTATAGGTATGAAATGGTCTTAAGCCCTCTATTATTAATAATAATAGGTAAACTTTAAAATATGATCTAGCCTTATACATTTTTAGTATTATTATATTGATTTTTCCTACAAAGCTTAGAGGAGCATTTTGTTGCTAATATTTTCTATGCATCTGCATATGTATGTAGTATCAAAGAAATGTAATTGTTTTAGATCATTCTGGAAATAAAAATCGTTATTATGAAGGAATGAAAGTGGGAACTTGGTTAAATATCCAGGTTTACCTGCCACCCAAGAGTTATGAAACAATCTAATCAGATGAAGACCATTATTTATAGAGTGTCTTCCCATTGTAACTAGATTGATAACCAGATTTAGATATGCCATTTCAATGCATGTCTAACCAACATGAAATAATTAGTAAATTAATATACATCAATGATGCTTCTTTACTTTTTAACAGTAAAAGCTAATTGTTGAGCTAATGCCCACATTAGGTAAGCCAGTTAACCCACTCAAACCTCAGCTTTATTCTTACAAGACGAGAAAGTGGCATTGAATGAGCTCTAAGGCCTTTTTTGGCTCTGAAAGGATTTGGCTTTCTGATCTTGTGTGTCTTTGAGTATGTCATACTCAAAGGAAAATAATCATCTTAAACTATCTAAAAGTTATCCTTACATTAACTTACTTCCATTATAGCTCTTATCACAGCGTCTAATTATTGTGTTTATTTGTTTATTTTCCTATTTAGGGTTTGCCTCTCTCTGAGACCTCAGACTGTCTTGATCATAGGTGGCTAGTTCCCAGAACAGGGAGCACCTGGCATACAAAGGAGAGGTCCAGTAAATATTTGTTGAATGAATGAATGAATGAATGAATGAACTCAACTGTGTCTCCAGAGTTCCATGTCTTTATTCTTTAAAATAACATCACTGGGAGTACAGTAGAATGTAGTAATGGTTGAATCTAGTATTTATGTAAAAGAATTAATAGAGGAAATGATTAAATGTTTTGCTTTCTATGTACGAGAACCATTTATATTTTACTAGTTTATGGCTTTATTACTTTAGCTAATCAAGAGTGGGATTTTCATAAGAAAGTGGTTTATGTATTTCGTTTCTTTAACACTAAATTTGATTAGCTGTTTTGTTCCCAAAATTTATGATTAGCTGTCATGCTTGAGTACATTGTAATATCTATATACATTCTTACATTAGGTAAATCAATTTGCCTGTTATTGGCATGTACTGTCATATGACAGAAGAATGTTGGTCACCATTAAATGTGAATTGTTAATTTTAGAATTTATTGTGAATACCAATATATCTTGAAATTTCCTACTGAGATATTAGAATATCTTTTATATCTTTACATATCTTTATAAAATATCTTTTATATCTTTACTTTTCCACACCTCACTCATGTAGTTTCCCATAGCATGAAAATGTTTGAAAATCTTGTCATTTATCATTCACAAACTGACTGAATTACTTCTTGCTTCAATATAGATTCAAGTTAAGGTCAATCTGGGTGCTATTTTTCTCAGCTTTAAATTGGTTGGAATGGTAGATCTTTATTTGTAAGACATTAAACAGTGAGTGTCACCAATGAAACTTTTCTCCCTTTTTAAATTTGAAAAAAAATATCAGATTGCTTTGGAATACAGAATTACGAAACTCAGTGACAATAGAGCCTGTTATTTCCTGTTATGGGACTCTCTAATAATAGTTTCTTGAAAAATTTAAAAAGGCATTATCTTTCATTGTCATCATTTATATATAACAAGAAATAGTTTTTCTAACAATGGCAATTTCATCAATGAACTAACAATTTTTCTTCATTGAAAAACTGTCAAGCTATGGTGGAATGTATCTATGACAGTTTGTTAGAGGCAAACATTTGCAGCTTTCTATTAAGATTTGTTCCCCAGTGGATCTGGGATTCATTCCTGACAATAAAACTAAGCCTATGTGTGTTTCATAAGTGCACTTTAGATTGCAAATTAGCCAGGAGGTAAAAACAAAGCCAGTGAGACATTAAGGAACACAAGCTTTGGTGACATGGAAGAGAAAACAGGATAGAAAATAATTTGCTTGCCCGTAAGACATTTGTTGTACCTTGGCCACTGTGGGCAAAATCACTCTTCAGTGTATCCTGGCTGTTTAGCAAGAGTTGAGCAAGGGACTTACATCATAAACTTCTCTCACTATCACACATGCATGTATACATATTTATGTGATACTTTTATTTTGAGTATTTTTGAACTGCAACACATTGCATATTAACTGAGTAAAACTGGTTTTGAATTGTCTTTTTAAAAGATGAAAATTATGGTTTCAAAGTGACCCAATAGAGGTGCAAATGAATGTTAGCACAACATTTCTAAAATGGAATTATTTTAAATATATGCATATAGATATATGAATTCAGAATTGGTCTACTTCATTTTTTGGTTCAGGATTTACTGCCTTAAAATGGGAAATAAATGTGTGAATTCTATCAAGGGTGTGAAATTCTCCATTTGTACAGACTGGAAACTTGGTAATAATTATGAATATAGCAATAGCAGAAATTATACAAAAGTTTAGCAACATTTTAATTTTAAATGCAAGTATTTCAAGAGTTTAGAATCTACTTGGAGAAATTTTCTTTCAGTCTTTGATATTAAAAAGTTAGGGATTTCTGAACAGCCTACAGATCTAATTTTCTTATAATTTTAAAACAGAAAATTACATTGACCCACCTTTCCTATTTCTAAAGCTGCTTATTTAAAATGTGTCTGAATCTGATAAACCTATGAGCCCCAACTTCACCCAACCTAACGAAACTTAGCCTTTCTCTCTTCTCACATCAGTGGACAATGGGCCTCAGCTGCAGGGAGCATTAGAGAAGCTTGCCCAGTCTCGAGGCCAGCTGGAAGGCCAGTTCCCCTGCTTGTCAGCCAAAGAGACACTTGGCACTGAGTTACCTTAGGGCAGAGGTTTAACATGGTTTGAATGAAGCTTGGATTTTGAAGTATCTATCTCTTTAGGTTGATGTCACTGGGATTCCAAGGCCCCTCTTTCATTAACTGGCCTCTCACATAGATGGCAATGATGACAGAAAACAGCCAACCACTAAAACAGTTGGTTCTTTTTTATTATTTGTAATTTTGTCTATTTGCATGAGAGTCTGGCAGCATATGGCCTGATGAATTAAAAAAAAAACAAAACCCTGTAAACTCTCATCTACTGGCCAGAGCCTCCAGCTCATGGCATTAGCAGGGGCTAGTGCTGCTTCCACCTGCCACTTGTCTGGAGGGTGGGGGAATAAACTGATGACCTACTAGGTTTCCACAGCCAAACAGCACTCAGCTAATGCCATGATTTAATTCCTAACAGTACTGTCAGAAATAACTAGAAGTGGCAACACCCTCTGTTTCGATAGTAAATCTGATTGGCAAGCTACCTGATCTCTGCCCTACCTAATATTCTGCGATGATTATACCCCACCAGACCAGCAGGAATTGTGAGGGAGCAGAAGTGCTTCTAATCCAATTCACACAGATCAATTTTGAGGAGAAATACACAGGGATGTACACTCACATGATCATCTCACGATAAAAGGGAATAGCAAGCAAACTTAGAAACAAACACCTGCACAGTACATCTATTTTCTTAATTATACACTTGATCTTTTCAAAGTCCAATATTGATATGGTTCTTGGATGTTTGTATTTTTGACCTAGCCATTTTCTTTAACCATAAACTTGGGGAAAGGGAATTTATCTTATGATTTCTCTTGAGAACGAAACCTTTCTTTGCCTAAAATAAGGAAATTACAATTATTTGTTAATACCTTATGATTAAACCCAATCACAAACGTTTTTTTCTCTCTGTTGTTTTATGTGTATTATACAGCATCAACAAACCATACAAGTACATAAACAGAAACAATGTATAGACCTTCATTAATTAAATGGATTGATATAAAAGTAAAAAATAAGTCATTTGAAATTTGAACTGAGTCTGCTAACCCATTTGTATCTAGCTTAGAAATATTTTTCCTACATTTTAATATTGCTATTTACATTTATACTATAGACATGAATCAGCGTTGCCAGTGATGACAGCAAGTCTTCAGTATAAACGCAAGAAAGGAGGAAATAATTTGGGAGTAAAAGCTTCTATGACCTTTTCATGTGAGGATTTTCTTGATAAGACACAACAAAACCTCTATGAGGTAGGTAAGAGGGAATTTAAAAATTTTTAACAGACAGTAGACAGGGCACTGACCAGTCAGAATGGCAGCACTGGAGTAGAATCCCAGAATCCCTATTACTTGTTGAATCATTGACACTTTGGTTCCTGAATTTCGGGAGATCAAAGGATTCTGGTGTAGAATGGGACATGAGGACTGGTGGGCTTTCATAGTAGCTATTTGCCAATGTATGGAAATGTTTCACTGTTTGTTAAACAGCATGGCAGTAAGTACCTCTGTGTGCTGGCTGAACACAGTCCCAGAGGCAGGCATTATTTTACAGATGAAGATATTGTGGCTTAGAGAGGTAAATTAACTTGTCAAAAATCATCCAGTTAACAAGAGACAGAGCCAGGATTTGAATCCACATCTACCTTGCTCCAAAGAATGAGTCCAATCTTTTTTACTGAGAGTCCCTCTGATTAATGTGGATAAAGACATGAGATGTACCCTAACAAGTCAAAAAGAGTGAGTGAGAGCAGAGAAAATCTATTTCAAACTCAACTGGTTCTTTGATATTAGAGTGGTGCATGTTCCTACATGTAATTGGTGGTTAATAAGTTTGTTAGAATAAAATTGGTATTGCTGCACTCATATAGAAACATGTGTATAAGATATATACAAGCCATCTTTTTAGGTAAGATGCAATTGTAAATGAGAGCAAGGCACTATTTTTAAAAAGAAAAACATCCTCTGCAGTACTCTATAGAATTATTTATTTTCAGGTGAGATAATTTAAATTGAACTAAACTAAGTGATCAAGTTTTGCTTCAATTCAAAATGAACATAAATTACCAAACCTCAAATTGTAAAAAAGGCTTAAAGCAAGGGTGTGCAATCTTTTGGCTTCCCTGGGCCACATTGAAAGAAGAATTGTCTTGGGCCACACATGAAATATACTAACACTAACAATAGCTGATGAGCTAAAAAAAAAAATTGCAAAAAAAATCTCCTAATGTTTTAAGAGAGTTTACTAATTTGTGGTGTTTGTGCATAGGACAAACTTGGTGTAAAGGTTTAGGTTTTAAAATTTTCATATACAGAAGTGAAATTTGTGTTTAGCAGTAACATGTAGCAAGTGCTCTGTTGTGGTTGATTTCTTTCTGATGAAATAAAAGAGATTTTGCAAATAAATTGCAAATTGATGCTAATCAAGCCCTCTTCCTTCTTACGGGACTGATCAAGGTGAGACTATAGACACATAGGAATGTATAACCACATTATATTTAGAAAAATAAGTCAAGAACATTGATTTCACTAGATAAAATGTAGCTAGTGTATAAACAGATACATCCCTAGATAATGAACAGATTTTGTTCCAAATATTTACTTGTAATTTAACATTCTAGAATTTTATATGCAAATTTCTATACATAAAACTGAAATAAGAGTAGACATTTTCCTCAGTTTTACTAGTAAAATTTATTTTACCTATAATGTATTTCAACTACAGAACAGATTGTATTTTGGGTCCTATTCTCCCTGTAAATATGTTGTTTATAAGGGAAAACATACTGAACTTTACATGAATTTTCTGGAACATACTTGGTTTCAGACCTCTGTTCTTGACATAAAATGAATAAACTAAATATCCACAAGTTAAAGCACATCCTCCCATATTTTCTCAGAAATAAGGCAAATGTTATGTTCATCAAGCAAGGGGCTGAAGGATGAAGTTATTTGCTAAGATTTACTGAGAGTTTCTAGGACAGCTATTTGAAAAACTGTAAATCTAAGTAATCCAAATTCTGACTATCGATGTCCATCATAGCACTTAGAATTTAGGAACTGGATGGAACTTTAGATATGATTAAGTTCAGCATATCTTTCTAATCTGAACAAGCTGAATAACAACTCTTTCTCCTCCCTCTTCATTTAATTCATAAGCACTGGTTAGGGCCAAAGACTATCTATACCTTTGCCTGGCCTATTTTACTTGTTGGTAGGGTACAAGGTAGCCGTATAGAAAGACAGTTATAGCTGAACGCCCCGTGACAAGCAATGCTTATCTTTCATTACAACTTTCTTTCATTAAAGCATCCATTGCTACCAGAGTCTACTTATTATGCAAATATTTCTCTAATTTCTCTTCTTTGTTCATGATCCTAGTCGATGGGCAAATATAGTAACAAATAAAATGTGGTTTTTATCCTCAAGATTACCTTTTTTGGCGAGAAGATACAAGTCAAATAGCAATTGAAGAGTTTAATCAAGAAGGTAAATACATGCTTGCAAAATAAATGATTCAGACTAGCTAACACAAACTATAAAGAGGGAAAGAATGCTATGTGGTAGAATTGAGATACTCTGACGACCCATGGAAAGGCAGGATTTCTGAGGCTGGGATCTAAAGTATTTGATTAAGTGTGGATGAAAATGAAACAAAAGTATAGAACATGGAAAAAAAAGAACTCAATACCAATTGGTGATTTGTTGGGAAGAGTCAATGAGAAGGAGAAGTACAGGTTTCATGTGTGAAATCCACAGTAAACCATAATCATTTTCTAGCCAGTCAGGTAGAGGCAGCAATAGCCTGATGTAGTCAAAATGACGTTGGACTTGGGCACCGAAGAGTTGTCAGGATACAGAGGTTCATCTCTTTTACATACCAGAAGTATAATTTTGAATAAAAAGATCAATTTCGCTTATCTAATGTTTCTTGAAATGTGAAACAGGTTTGAATTTAGTGTTTAAAGTCCCACCCAGCACACAATTTCTAAGTGCTTGGATCCAATTTTGATGAAAATAGAGTAGTGAGATAGTTGCAGAACAAAAAGGAGAAACCTTTTCAGAGGGCCAGAAGGAAGCTGGAATGATTGGTGACATACTGGGAATTGATGCACTAGGTAGAGAAATCAGTGAGTCTTGAGGAGCATTTTGCATTTTGAAATGGTATCTGGGTCTGACCCAGGACTTTGTATTGCTACCTTAGATCCCCTTCTATTAAGCATACCTGTTCTGTAATTACCCTTTTCTCTCTTTCGTGCTTCTTTTCCTGTCATAGCTCCTCCACCTCAACTGGATGCACCCAAACAGTAGAAGGTAGACAAGGAGATGCTCTGCTTCTCGTATTGTGGTTGTCTATGGATCTCTTGCTTTTCCCCTTTTGATTTGAGCATTTTGAATTATCACTAATAGTGTTACCTGCAACTGTGCCCCTTTGGTTTGTGTGTTCAATGACAATGATACGCTAGTGATATCTATATAATATATATATAGATATATATATAGATATAGATATCTCCTTTGAAACTTCCCAGACACACTTAGAGAAAACATTTTCAGGTATCTCTAGATATGTGCGACCTAGGAGGAAGGTTGGTTAGGAGCAGAGACCAAAAAGAGATATAATGAATGCAACTCTATGAATTCCAAGGGAAAAAGTCTCTAATTGCAGAAGGAGCAGTAACAGTTTTAAGCTAGAGAGCCTGGGTTGGTGCCCAAAGCATTTCTTTGTTTGCCAAAAGCTGCCTCAATGTGGTATTTCCATCAACACCTATTTGTTGAGAGCCTACTCTGGCCTGTGCCAGACACTATTATACAGGCTGTAATTTTCTATTGGCTCTAAGCCATTCTGATACATAAAAATAAAGTGAATATAGTTTCCTCAAAAGTGATTAGTATTTTATAATCTAGTTCTGCTTCATGTGTTAGCACTTAGTCTGAATAGTTGCCATTGTGAAAATATGCAATATCCATATATTTTTCAGAAAGAGGCCAAATTATTGAAAGCACTTCAATACTTTTCATTAACGTTGTTCTTTAAAGTGTTCAATCTTAACCAAAATGTTTCTCAAGAACTCTTTCATGGATACACTTGTTATTTATTTCTGTTCTCTGAAACAAATGTCTCCGGGATGTTAAAAGTCATTTTGCTAGTATCTCAGTCTTATTCCTTTTTAGAGTCCTCTACATTCTATCAATATAGAACTAGCTACAGTTACCAGAAAATACTGTATTTTTTCGTCCTCTGGATCTTTGAATATGCTAGACTCCTGGCTGGAAATGCACTTCCTTGCATAAAAAATGCCCCTCTTTACCACAGTTCAAGAATCAACTCCTTCGATCAACTCTTTTACCCTAATTAGAATGCCCATTTCCCCATTTGGAGTCTGATGTATTCTGTATAAATTTCTATTGTTGTAATTTTTACACAATAATCCTAATTATTTGTTCAGTTTCCTTTTCCCATCTTATGATTTCCCATAAAATCATAAGATTTTATGAACTTATTGAGGGCAGAGAGTATGTCTTATTTGTGGATATATCCTCAGGGCACAAAAAGAGAAACGCAATATATGTTCAGTAAATTCATTGAATAAATAAATGAATCAATGAACAAACAAGCAAATGCCATATGCATGCATACATTCAACTCCTAGGAACACATTGTGCTGGTATGGTAAGAAAGGCAAAAAAATATAAGATAAGAACCTTTCCTGAAGATACTTCTAAGATATATCAGCAATACATTATATGGGATCCATATAGTGGTTCCTGGGTAATATATCTTAAAGAAAGAAGGCTTTCTTTTCTCAAAAAGGCAGTTTGTTATAAAAGTCTTTGTAAATTGAAAAAGTTTTTTTTTTTTTAAATAAAAGCAGAACTCTGTAGTTAAAGAAAATTCAGCAGCCTAAATGTTTTACTGCTCCATGTGTAAATATGGTGAAAACAGGTAGCCATCTGATATTACACTATTGTTGACTTCTCAGTTTTAGTATTTGGAGGATGGCCTGAACTTAGCTGTGTTAAGTTGCCTGCTCCACAGGAAACCACCTGTGTAACTGTTGCTTGCTGCTTTCTCTTTAGGCAACACCCAAAGCCACTGTCAGATGTCATGGGGATGAGACCTTACAAGGTAAGTGCGAAGAAAACAGGAACAAATGCATTTTCAAACAGAACTTGGTGAAAACATTGGCCCAAGAATGATAGGAAGCACCACTGTTTGAGGATCCTTATTTGGGCCATGGAAGGGACATATAGCCCTGGCTTATATGGAATCATATATGGTGTGAAGGAAATGAGTCAGGTCCTGGGTTCCCAAGTGGACTGTCTGAGATAGCAGCAGGCTATGTTGTCTAGATGAAAGGAAATGCCTTGTTTTTTGAGGGAATGTTATCAGAATTTTAAAAGCCAAATGATGGCTAGAGAGTATAACTAAAATTTTGTTGACTGCTTTGTTTTTTAGAAGGTTTTTTTTTCTTTTTCTTTTTGTTCCATTCTAAAAGTCTATCTTTTTGCCCAAGATGCAAATTAAAACTTAATTAAATCCGTGATTCCAAAGAGACATAGCTTTATTACACAGCAGGAATTCTCTGGCTTTTTTTTTTTTTTTTCACATCTGGAGTTTTAAATTTGGGGGAATTAATATGTCTAAGATTTCTTGTAGTCTTATTTTGCTAAATATAGGATACATGGCTATTTTAAATGAGTGTTTCATAATCACATGAAAATGCTACAAATTTCAATGTGAAATAGGTTTTTCCTACATTGTAAGTATTAGATGATTAAGCATTCCTTATGCCTTTTTCATGAAAAGGCAACATGAATTTTGTTAGAGATCTGTGGTTCTCATTCTTTGAGGATTTGCCTCCCTATTGACCTTCAGGCCTTTCTGTGCTTTTTAAAAACTGTTTCCACTTCCCCCCTGCTTCCTCCTTCATAGAATGTAGGACGTCAGTGGAAAAAAGATGAAACCAGAAATTTTAAGAGAAGATTGAACAATAATGACTAAAACAAGCTTTTTTAGCTTTTATTTTTACCCGTTTTATATATTTTTATTGATATAAATTGCTATATTAAGATTATAGATGAAAGTCAACATTTTGTCATATTAAAAAGACCATTTCCTTCCAGCCTAGAAAATTCTATCTCATGTTGATACGTGTCAGACCTCTTAGCAACTTATTCTGTCCTATAGCTTTGTGTTGGCATTGACAATTTGGAGTCCACAGCTCTAGTCCTGTCAACTACTTCTCCAGAAGTCACTGGACCTGAGATTATACCAAAATTTTATTGTATTTTTCCCAACTGGGGATTTTTTTTTTTCACTGTGAAACTGTCTGTTTTCCCGCTGGTGGGTCTAATATCCATAGCTCTCTGGGTTTGACAGATATGATAAACTAACGAGAATATTTGCATTTGTGTAGCTTTTATGGACAGATATTTCACTCTCCTAATAGTTTTTCAAGTAATAGATAAATGGTTTTTAATGGCTGACAAACAGCTGCTGCATAGGCTCTGGAACCTGACTGCCTATGTTTATAGACTGCTTATAAAAATGTGAATTCCGATAGCCTTTTTGGAGATGTTGAATCTAGCAATATCTGTGAATATTTATTGTGGCATTTGCTGAAGTTCCTTCTACAGCCTACCAGGCACTGCATCACCTGGAGCTTGGGCAAGATATATGTCTGACCCCTTTTCCTGCCCCTCTGTCACTATGCATTTACTGCAGTTGCATTCACAAGTGTTCCCAGTCTCGCTGAGTACCTCCCCCTCAGAACTCGGGTGCTTGTTGTTCCTTCTGACAGGATTGCTTGCCTCTTAACAGACCTCATGGCTTACTCCCTCAAGTCATTCAAGTTTCCAATCAAACACCTCCTCAGAGAGAGCCCTTCCCTGGTGGATCCCTACCCATTTAAAGTAATAAGTAATTTCCTGTAACTTTGAATCCCCTATTTAGCTTCACAAAAATATAACATTATGTTACATATAAATTAGTTCCTGTCCCCTCCATTAGAATGGATGCTCTATGAAAGTGGGGACTTTGTTTTGTTCATCACTCTATTCCTAGAGTTGAACAGTCACTTAGAGGGTATTACGTTAAGACTTGTTACATGAATGAACTGTTTGTGATAGCAAATGAATGAAAAAATAAGCAAATAAGAATAGCCTTTGGTAAGGGAATGGTTAAATGCATTGTGGCATATCAATAATATGAAGTATTATGAAGTCATTGAGAAGAATAGAATTAGATATATATCATACAGGGAGTTTCAAAGTTTATTATTAAGGAAGAAATGCAGATGCAGAAAATTTTGTATAATAGGAGCTTAGCAATGATCTACATGTCTATGTATCTATCCATCTATTTAATCTATCTATAATTCCATAAGGATGATGGCTATGGTAGGATATTCACCAGGTTGTGAGCATTAGCTTTCTACGGAAATTGTGCAGTGTGATTTTGTTGAGCAGGATGTGGAAATGGAGACTGGAGGGCTCAAAGTTGGCTGAAATATATAAAATGATTGCCAGTGGGAGATACAGCTTCACTTGCTTCTGCTAGATACACTTCAGAGCAACTTCAGTCATATCTTCCTTCACTCGCCACCCATACCGTGACTCAGCATCAAACTCTGACCCGTGGTTGCTCCTTGGCCTCCCTTAATTACTCTGGTGCTTCCATGCTAATGTACAAGTTCCAGCTGGTCAACTTGTCTTGTCTTTGACTACTATTTAGAATCTCTTTGCATTTCTTCAAAAAAGGCATTTACCTCTTACTGATGTGTTTTGCTCGTGTTTCTCACGCAGTGAGTCCTTGATGCTCTTATGGCTGTTGCTGATCACTTCTGGGGGGGTTTTGAGGAAAAACTATGAAATTGATTCTAGACAATTTAGGCTTCTGTGGTTCACTGGGGCCCATAAAACTCCTGAGCCAGGGAAGTGTAACTGGGAGAATGACAATATTTATTCAATGATAATGTACTCCACATACATAAAGAGAACTCTGTACAGCCCCTGATAGAAAAGTAACAGAAACATTCTCATGTTAGAAACAGTACATGTTTTGAAAATAAAGTGGCAATGTCTTAGAAATGCAAGAAGGCAGAGGCAAAATATTAGATTTGATAATTATGAATATAATTAATGATGAGGAACCCATATTTTAGAGTAAGACTGTATCCCCTTTATCAAGGCTTTCAGTTATTTGAAATTTTATATTCATTAGTTTGGTTGTATTTTCCACCAGCTCTAAGGAGGGGCTGTAGGGAGCAGGGGTGTATGCTTTTTTCATTAACATTGGATGACAATTTCAGGCACCTATCTGTTCTCACTTTAAATAAAATAATTTAGGAATATTAGTTCTAAACTCAATCTGAAGCAAGGTAAAGATTTTATAGTGATTTTGATTTGAGAAGATACAAAAGTTTGGTAATATATGTATGTTATTTATATTTTAATAGAGTTTCCAGCTTATTATTGTTTTAAGATGACATCAATGGTATAACTTATGAAGAACAATAAAGATTATCCTAGTACAATAAGAAATTAGATCAATTTATGTCATAAGCCATTTTGGACATTAGAAAATTAATTTGAAAAGTAATTTTTTTCTGAGTGAGGAAAAAATATATTTAAGGATTACAGTTGGACAAAAAAAATCTGAAGAATCTATTTTTCCGAGCTTTTCTTTGAGCAGTTTCTTCCTCAACATATTTTTAAGACCAAATTATTTTCTTTGCTCAAACAATAAGTATAATGTGAAGAGAAGTCAGGGAGTGATGGACTAATGTGATGTAACAATTCTAACTTTCTCACATGCATACTTAAAAATCATGAAACAGCAACAAGTTGTAGCAGTTTGTAATTGTTTGCTATTGTGTTAAATGCTGGGCTGTGACAATCAGTTGTTTAGGATGGAAGTCTTTTGATTATGTGAACTGGCAGAACTCAAAGGAAACATGTAAATAAAGAAAGAAGCGCAAATGCACTTTTTTCATAAAGAGCAGTCCTTTGGACTCATGATGACCTTTCTCCTTCTGTTGCCTTAGTTAACTTTTCTGCAAAATGGTTTTTGTTTGTATATGTTTTGCAGTGTCCTTTTCAACATTCATGAGCTAGACATCTTGAATCATAAAACTATTCTGAAAGCCCACGTTATTAGAACCATAGGGAAAGTTTGTATCTGTTGATTAGCTGAGAAGCTTGCTTTCACTATTAATATACAACAGTAATTTCAGTTATGTTCTGATAAAAGAAAGTATAGATATTAGACATCAACTCGAAAACTTTTGATAAGACAGATTTCTACACAGAGGAATATCCAGTACTTCAGGGTTTTGCTTAATAGTAAAGATTAACATCATTACCCTTTTTAAACTCTTAAAACCTAAAACTCAATTAAGTAACGTACTTCCATCTTATTAGTCATAAAAAAAAATGTGCTAACTACAATGGCCTTTCAACATGGACATCTAAGGTTACCCCACAAGAAACTTCAAAGTAATTGAAATGAAAGTCTTAGAAGTTTATATATTTGTTTTTCTGAAAACTACCCGTCAAGTAAATTTGTCAAAATTGGAATCAACTGTCTGATTGTGATTTTGTTTAGTACTTTTTATTTTATTATTTGCTAATAGACTTGTTTATTGTTGAATACATATGACTTCTAAGCTGTTAAGAATTACATATTTTCTTGACCTGAGCCTTCCAAGTCCAGTTGGAGTTAGCCAAGAAACAGAGGCCGGCAAAGGTGCTTTGGCTCCAAGAGGGAAAATAGTCTTTATTTCATGAAAATGCAAATAATTAAGGAGGTGGGAACTAAAAACATGTATGCAGATAAGACTGTGCTGGAAGAAGGTAGAGAACAAAAACAGTAGAAAATAAAACTTTGCAAATTCACAATTTAAACTGAGAAGAAAAACTCAGAAACTGAAAAGAGATAGCCTGCAAAGTAAGAGGAGGTAGCATCTCAGATGACAAGAAAAGGGGAATTGTGTAAAGAACGGAGCCATCCGCAGCATCCAATGTTGCAGCAAGCTTAGGTAGCAGGAGAACAGAAGAGAGTTTAGGGATGCTAGCCATGGAACATTCATGGTGGCCTTTTAGAAAGCAGTCTTAGAAAACTGACGTGGCTGCAAGGAATGGGATGCGGAGGCAGTGAGCATAAAATGACTCTTCCAGAAGTATCGGGTGAGAAACTGAAAGAAACAGAGTGTATAGTCTGAGCAGGAAGGAAGTTTGAGGCAAGAGATGCATTTGATTTTTTGTTTTTTTGAAAATAGAATTCCATTTCTGATATAAATACATGGATTTAATCTGAAATGTTCCTGTATTATTTAGAAGGTTTCAGGGGTACAGCTTTAAGATGACATAATAGAAATAAGCAGACAAAATTAATTTAGCTGCTTGAAAGAATTTATGCTGAGCTTAAATACAAAATTGTACTATTTTTAAACTCTCACAAGGTTAATTTAGGATTTACTGGCACATGTCTCATAAATAATTAAAACAACTAATTGCCACATCTTTATTTCTGTGAATATTTAATATTTTTTGTTCTATTGACAACATATGCCATCTATAATGCTGTTAGTTTAACCTTAAGTTAGAACCCATTATATCTTCAGAATATGCTAGCATATTTCATAGGGATCCAAGAAATATTTTCACTGTTATACAGAATTTTGAATGAAACTTTTATAAATACTAACATTGAAGGAAAAAAGACAACTCCTATAAATTTGAATCAATAATAAATGTAAATGTCCTGAACTTATGAATAGAAACAAGTATGAAAAGTCATAAAAATAATCAAGTTACAAACTATTGGGAATAGATCTGTAGTCCTACTGGTTCCGCCTGTAGTAACAAAATGATCAGATGCTTCACTTGATTCACTTGATACTGTATTTAAACAACTTAAAAAAAACTGAACAGTTTTCCATGACCTGCCTTATCCTAAACTTCTACATTTTGATGTTCTCTTAAGGCAGTATCCACCTCTTTTTCTGACTAATCTGTCCCTAGGTGATTTCATTCATTCCTAAGGTTTGAAGTACGATCCATACATTGATGACTACCAAATTTATATTTCTAGCAAACCCATCTTCTCTAAACTCATGTATCAACTTCCTCCTTCTTCCTTCTCCACTTCCTCTTCCTGTTCTGCTTCCTCCTGCTTCTCTGCCTTCTTTTCCTTCTAACATCTCAATTGAAGAATAATTAACATGTTATAAACTGTGCATATTTAAAGTGTACAACTTGGTAGTTTTGACATATGTATTCACCCATAAAACCATCACTACAAACAAGAGTTAACTAATGATCACCCTATGTGTTTCCTCATGCCTTTTGTAATTCCTGCCATTCTCCTGCCTTCTCACGAGCCCCTAGGTATCCAAAAATCTGCTTTCTGTATACACTAGTTTACATATTCTAGAATTGCATAAAAATGGAATAATTTGATATAACAAACAATGTTTTCACAATACTTTAAAGGTTTCAAGGCTATAGCTTTAATATTACAAACTACAAAATACAAAAATAACAAAGATATAACATTAAACGGTCATTTGAAATAGCATTTTGATCATTCTGTTTATGGCTTTTTTTATTCAACCCAATTATTCTGTTTATTCTGAGATTCATCCATGTTGTTGCATGTGTTGTTGAATGTAAGACATTCATTTTTACTGCTGAGAAGGAATATCTCGTTGTAAGACTATACCACAATTTGTTTACCCATTCATCTGCTGGTGGACATTTGAGTTGTTTCCAGTTTGAGGCTATTACAAATAAAGCTGCTATGAACATTTGTATACAGCCTTTGTATGGACATATGTTTTGATTTTTCTGGGGTAAATACCTAGAACTGGAATGGCTGGATCATATGGTCGGCCTATGTTTAAATTTTAAAAAGCTGCCAAACAGTTTTCTAATATGGTTGTAGTATTTTTTTCATTCCGACTACCAGTGTATGAAAGCTCTAGCTATTCTCCATCCTTGTGACACTTGATATGGTTAGTACTGTAATTGTAATTCTATTAAGTGTGTGCTGTTAATGTACTGGTTTTAATCTGTGTATTCCTAATAACCAATGATGTTGAGTATCTCATCTGTGCTTTTTTTTTTTTTTTTAAGAGAAAGAAAGAAAAAGAATAAAAAAAAAAAGGAAAAGAATAAAGGAAAGGAAGGAAGAGGAAGAGGAAGAAGGAGAGAGAACAGGGGTGTTGCTTTATTGCCCGGGCTAGAATGCAGTCTAAAACTGGGTATGCCTGTAATTGTGTTTAATAATAGAGACAAAAAAAAAAAAAAAAAAAAAAAAAAAAAAAAAAAAAAAAGGAGGGAAGAAAATAATTAACAAGCAGCCAACCAATATTTCATTTAAACCTGTAAATACGTGTGATGTAGTACTGATAAGAGTGTATATTTTGTGTATTTAAAGTGGAGAGTTCTATGAATGTTAATTAAGTCTACTTGTTCCAGATCTGAGTTAAAGTCCTGAATATCAGTGTTAACTTTCTGTCTCATTGATCTGTCTAATATTGATGTTGAAGTCTCCCACTATTATTGTGTGGGAGTCCAAGTCTCTTTATAAGTCTTATATATCTGGGTATTTCTGTATTGGGTGATCTTTAGCTCTTCTTGTTACATTGATCCTTTTGTCTTTATGTAATATCCTTCTTTGCTTCTTTTGATCTTTAATGCTTTGAAATCTATTTTATCAGCAAAAATTGCAACTCCTGCTTTCTATTTATTTATTTTTGCTCTCCATTTGGTTGGTAAATTTTTCTTCATCCCTTTGTTTTGAGTCTTTGTGTATCCTTGCATGTGAGATGGATCTGGATGTAGCATACCAATGGGTCTTGGCTTTTTTTGCCTGTCTGTGTCTTTGGATTGGGGGATTTAGTCAATTTAAATTTAACAATATATGTGTGTTTGATACTGTCATTTAACGTTAGCTGGTTGTTTTGCCCATTAATTGATGCAATTTCTTGATTATGTTGATGTTCTTTATTTTTTGGTATTTTTTAGAAAGGCTGATACTGGTTGTTCCTTTCTATTTGTAGTAGTTCTTTCAGAAGCTCTTGTAAAGCAGGCCTGGTGGTGATGAAGTCTCTGAGTGCTTGCTTGTTCACAAAGATTTTATTTTTCCTTCGCTTATGAAGCTTAGTTTGGCTGGATGTAAAATTCTGGGTTGAAAGTGCTTTTCTTTAAGGATGTTGAATATTGGCCCCCACTCTCTTCTGGCTTGTAGGGTTTCTGCTGAGAGATCTGCTGTGAGTCTGATGGGCTTCCCTTTATGGGTAACCTGACCTTTCTCTCTGGCTGCCCTCAGTATTTTCTCTTTCATTTCAACCCTGGTGAATCTGGCAATTATGTGCCTTGGGGGTGCTCTTCTTGATGAATATCTTTGTGGTGTTCTCTGTATTTCCTGGACTTGAATGTTTGCCTGCCTTGCTAGGTTGGGAAAGTTTTCCTGCATAATATCCTGAAGCGTATTTTCCAGCTCGGATTGATTCTCTTTGTCACATTCAGGTACACCTATCAAACGTAGATTAGGTCTTTTCACATAGTCCCATATTTCTTGGAGACTTTGCTGTTTTTTTTTTTTTATCCTTTTTTCTCTAATCTTGTCTTTTTGTTTTATTTCATGAAGTTGGTCTTCGACCTCTGATATCTTTTCTTCTGCTTGATCGATGCGGCTGTTAAAACTTGTGCATAGTTTGCGAAGTTCTCGTGTTGTATTTTTCAGCTCCATTAATTCACTTATATTCCTCTCTAAATTGTGTGTTATTGTTAACATTTCATCGAACCTTTTTTCAAAGTTCTTAGGGCATATTTGCCTATCGTCTGTGCTTATTTGCTCTCTGCATTCATTTTTGGAGAAGTGTTTGTTCAAATCTTCTCCCTTTTTTAAAAAATTGGGTTGGTTATTTTTTTAATAGTGAGTTTTGAGAAGATGTAATATAATTTTTGAGGGGAGACACAAGTTATTAGGCAGACATATAATTTATAAATATTTTCATCCAGTCTGTGGCCTGTTTGTTTATTCTAATAATAGTGTTTTTAAAAGAGCAGGCATATTTAATTTTGAAGTACAATTGACCAATTTTCTGTTTGCTGTATCATGTTTTTGGTGTAATATCTAAAAATTGTTTGTCTAAACCAGGGTTGCAAAGATTTTCTCCTGTATTTCCTTCCAGAAGTTTACAGTTTTATGCTCTGTGTTTAGGTCTACAATCCATTTCAAACTAATTTTGGTATATGGTATGAGGCATAGATCAGTTTATTTTCCACATATGGATATATAATTGTTCCAAAACCATTTTTCGAAAAACTATTCTTTCTCAATTGAATTGCCTTTTGACCTTTACCAAAATATCAGTTGTCTATGTATATGTAGGTCTATTTCTGTACTCTCTGTTCTAGTCCATTAATCTATTTGGGTATTTTGATGTCAAAACTATGCTGCCTTGATTACTATAGATTATATCCATCTTGAAATTAGGTAGTATTTGTGTTCCAACTATTTTCTTTTTGAGAGTTGTTTTGACTAGTTGATGTTTTTGCATCTGTATATGAATTTCATAGCTCAGAGAAACTCTTTGTTTTTCAATTATCTTTATTTCAGTTTTTCATTTTAATTGTTTCTAATGCCATGTCTTCAGGTCCACTAAATCTATTTTTCTGCAGTGACTAATCTGCTGTTCATACAATTCATTGTATTTTTTATCCCAGACATTGTAGTGTTTATTACTAGAAGTTTTATTTATTTACTTTTATTTATTATTATTATTTTTTTTCCTCATTTATTTATTTTATTGCATTTTAGGCTTTGGGGTACATGTGAAGAATATGCAAAATTGTTGCATAGGTACACACGTGGCAGTGTGATTTGCTGCCTTCCTCCCCATCATCTACATCTGGCATTTCTCCCCTTGCTATCTCTCCC
>NW_016107393.1:4441449-4442955 GCF_001604975.1 Cebus imitator
GTCCACTCACCCTCTGCGCTTTCACTGGGAGCTGCAATCCTGAGCTGTTCCTAAGCGGCCATCTTCTTTATTTATTATTTTTTAAAATTTATTTATTTTACTTTAGGTTCATACTATATCTGGCATTTCTCCCCATGTTATCCCTCTCCACCCTTCCTCCCTCCCCACCCCCTGATGTCTCTCCCCTAACCCCTCCAACTGCCCCCAGTGTGTGATGTTCCTCCCCCTGAGTCCATGTGTTCTCCTTGTTCAACACCCACCTATGAGTGAGAACATACGGTGTTTGGCTTTCTGGTCTTGTGTCAGTTTGCTGAGAATGATAGTTTCCAGATTCATCAAAGTCCCTACAAAGGACACAAATTCATCATTTTTTATGGCTGCATAGTATTCTATGGTGTATATTTACCACATTTTCTTTGTCCACTCGATCATGGATGGGCATTTGGATTGGTTCCAGGTCTTTGCTATTGTACACAGGGCTGCAATGAACATACGTGTGTGTGTGTCTTTATAGTAGAATGATTTATAGTTCTTTGGGTATATACCCAGTAATGGGAGTGCTGGGTCAAATGGGATTTCCATTTCTAGATCCTTGAGAAATCGCCACACTGTCTTCCACAATGGTTGAACTAATTTACACTCCCACCAACTGTGCAAGTGTGTTCCTATTTCTCCACATCCTCTCCAGCATCTGTTGTCTCCAGATTTTTTAATGATTGTCATTCTAATTGGCATGAGATGGTATCTCAGTGTGGTTTTGATTTGCATTTCTCTAATGACCAGTGACGATGAGCATTTTTTCATATGTTTGTTAGCCTCATGTGTGTCTTCTTTTGTAAAGTATCTGTTCATATCCTTTGCCCACTTTTGAATGGGGTTGTTTGTTTTTTTCTTGTATGTCTGTTTTAGTTCTTTGTAGATTCTGGATACTAGCTCTTTGTCAGATGGATAGACTGCAAAATTTTTTTCCCATTCTGTTGGTTGCCGATTTGCTCTAATGACCTTTTCTTTTGCTGTACAGAAGCTGTGGAGTTTAATTAGATCCCATTTGTCTATCTTGGCTTTTATTGCCATTGCTTTTGGTGTTTTAGTCATTAAGTCCTTGCCTATGCCTATGTCCCAGATGGTTTTGCCTATGTTTTCTTCTAGTATTTTTTTTAAATATCTTCTTTTATATCTCTACTTGAATTTTTTAAAATATGGAAAACATCCTTGTTAGAATTATCTGCTAATTCTAACATTTGTATCATTTCTGGATTGGTTTCAGTTGATTCATTTTGATTCTTTCTTTTTTTAAATTTAATACTTATAATGGGTCATATTTTCCTACTTCTATTTCTTTCCATGCATGTTGTGTGTGTGTGTGTGTGTGTGTGTGTGTTTAGGCAAGGTCTTACTCTGTTACCCGGGCTGGAGTGCAGTTAACTCCCTGGCTCAAGTGGTTCTTCCACAGCAGCCTCCAGAGGAGATGGGACTACAGGCAGGCATCACCAAACTTAGCTGATT
>NW_016107393.1:4442979-4500014 GCF_001604975.1 Cebus imitator
GCTGGTCTCTAACTCCTAACCTCAGGTTATCTGCCCCCAAAGTGCTTGGATTACAGGTATGAGCCACCACACCTGGCCTATAATTTTTGATTTTTAAAGAGACAGGGTCTTACTTTGTTTCCCAAGCTCTGGTAATGTTTGATTGGCTGGTAGGCACTGTGAATTTTACGTTGTTGGGTAATGGTATTTTTGTATTACTATATATATTATTGAGCTTTGTTCTAAGGTATAGTTCAGTTACTTAGAAATAACTTGGTCTTTTAAAATATCACCTTAAAGATATATCCTCAACAAAATATTAGCAAATTGAATTGACCACACATTAAAAAGATCATTCACCATGATCAAGTGGGATTCATCCTAAAGATGCAAGGATAGTTCAATACATGCAATATAATAAACGAGCTATCACATCAACAGAATCAAGAACAAAAACTATCTGATTGTTTTAATAAATGCTGAAAAGCATTCAGTAAAATTTAACATTCCTTTCTGATAAAAACTTTCAACAAACTGGGCATGGAAGGACCATAACTCAAAATGATAAAGCCATATTTGATGAACCCACATTTAATATCATACTGAACAGAGAGAAACTGAAAGTTGTTCTACTCACATCTGGAATAAAACAAGGATGACCACTTTCACCACTTTTATTCAACACAGTTCTAGAAGTCCTAGACAGAGCAATTAGGCAAGAGAAAGAAATAAATCATATCCAAATAGGAAAGAAGAAGTCAAATTATCCTTGTTTGCAGATAACATGATCTTATATGTTAAAAAACCTAAAGATTCCACAAAAAACCTCTTAGAACTGAGAAATAAATTCATTAAAATTGCAGGATATAAAATCAACATACAAAATTCAGTAACACATCTATATACTAACAGCAATCAATTTGAAAAAGTAATCAAGAAAGCAATTTCATTTATAATAGCTACAAAAAAACCCTCAAAATAAATTTAACCAAGGAAGTGAAAGGTCTCTACAAGAAAACCTATAAAACACTGTTGAAAAAAATTCAAGAAGGCATACCTGTGTAAAAAACAAAAAGCCATGCTCTTGGATTAGAAGAATTAATGTTGTTAAACAGTGCATACTACCCAAAATAATCTACAGATTTAATGTGACTCCTATTAAAATAACAATGACATTCTTCACAGAAATAGGAAAACAATCTTAAAATTTTTATAGAATCACAAAAGACCCTGAAATAGTGAAAGCAATCATGATAAAAAAGAACAAAGCTGAAGGCATCACGCTTTCTGACTTCAAATTATGCTAACTAAAATAGCATATGTATATACATTTACGCATGTGTGTCAAGATTCTGTGAGTTACCAAATATTTAGTAGTTAATATTAGCCAGCTAATGATGAGTCTATCTCTCCTAGCATATTTAGAATTCATAAAAGTACAGCTATTAAATTAACGTCAGCCTTTGGACCAATTTTTTGTTTGCTTACTGCTGCATGGTTACCTGTCTGTTGGAATGTGGGTTCAGGGATTAACCTCTCTACAATCATTTAAAAATGTGACACATTTTAATATATGAAATTCCACATAGAAACTGATTTGTCAGTATCTAAGTTCTTGGTCTTTTTCTTCTCTCAGTGGTGATCAGACTGCACTGACAAGATCATAGGTAAAACAGGTTTATTCCTTATTTGCACTGATGTGACTTTTTGCCCAAGAGAGATTTCAACCAACTATAGCTGGACGTATTCACCTTATTGACAAGTTGAGAGATATGGTAGCCATGCAATATGAAGGCATGGTTCTACTTTCTTAGTTGAAAACACACTTGAAAGCTGGAAATGAATAGATGCATCTGTATTTGACCACATTTACCTAATTTACTATAAAAAGGAAGTGATATAACTTGATATAACTTAAGATTGTAAGTGCTTCCTAAATTTGCCATCTTTGTAGATTAAAGGAGAATACTGAGATTATGGGTGTTAACAGTTCATTAGAAGCTCATGGGATGTATTCCACCTATAAAGAAAATCCTCTTTCTCTCCTTGCCTCTTTCCTCTCTTCCTTCCAAGTGAGGTAGGGGGTCCAGAAGCGATGATGAGAGTATCATGGCTCAGCTGATGTATGGTATTGTGAGGGTAGAGCCCAAATGAGTTTAGGAGGTTGGTTGTGTGGAGGAAAAGATGGTGATGGCCAGCCTGGAACACAGTTACAGAATATGGAAGATTTAAGAAGATATTAATTTTGAGGACAGCAGTAGCTAGGCATGGTATCAAAAGATTTTATATGTAGGGGAGATCAGATTAGTACATACACTGAAGATATTGAGAGCCAGGTTTTTTTTGCTATCCATAAGACACCCATAAGGAAAAGGAGGACACTAGAAGGAACTTCATGGTGTTGGATTAGAATTGGATGTATAAATGTAAAGTCAAGGTTTTCAATGTATACTGACATATGCAAAAATACAAATAGCTATAAATGTGTGTATACATATATTCTCTAGTGCCCTTCACTGGGAGAACCTGGAAACATTGATACTGCAGTAGCAATACACACACCTATCACCCAGATGTTTGTTTATAAATGCCATCCTACATACAAGAAAACAGAGATGCTTGGAGAAATAGCTAAACCCAGGATTTGGGAAGGGAGTGTATACCTTGAGCCTTCTTGTGCCAGAATGTAAGAAAATACTCAATGAATGGACAGGACATACTCAAATACACAGAAGCCAGCATGAAAAAGCTCTTATTGGCCAAGCTAGGACAATAGGCACATCAAAATACGAAATGGTAATAAATTCAACTAACTTCATGAAATCCTTGTTTCTTTATCATTGTGAGAGCACATTTTGTTTTTCACTCTGTCTCAATCTAGTGTTTCATTCATTTTTCTAATATTTACAGGTGACTAGCCTGTCGGAAAACCATAGAAGTTTCCACATGAAGTATATTATCAGATGAAATAATGTTTTCTTCAATTTTAACAATTGTGGGAAAAGTGCCACTGATTTCCCTGACCTTAGTTATTTAGTCAAAGAGATTAATGTCTCTGTCCCTTGATGATGCAAAAGGTAAATCTTAGTGGAAGGGAGGACAATGGTATTTTAGGCATGAACTCTTAGTTATTAATTGTAATCCCCTCTCTATTATTCTTTCCAAGCACAGATAATTTTTCATTTTTTTATTCTGGCACACATTAATTTCATATATGATACACAAATGAATCATAATATACTAACAATTTTAAAGATAAGACTATAATTTTAAACATTTTTAAACTGAAATTATAATTGTTTTATTTATGTTACTATTATAGAATATATAAAATACACACTATACCTTATGTGCAAATATATGTGAATCTCTTCTATGCTATAAGAGGGAAATAAGCATAAAAATGAAAAGCAATAAAATCATCTAGTACAGAAGGAGGACTGAGATAAAAAATAGATAAAAATTTAAAAATAAGATAATCATTTAAATCATGATTTTAAAAGAGAGAGAGAGTTTAGGAGAAAATAAAGAAAGTCAAAGGTGAGTAGACTTGAGGACAATTTCAGGTAAGAGGTGTGAAGAGGAAGACCAAGAGCAGAGAGACTGAAAGTGAATGTAGATGGTCAGGAATGAAGGGAGAAAAACAGATATGAAGTAGGGCTATCCAGGAAAGAGAAAATCTCAGGAAACTACAGTTGGTGGACAGTGTATATTGCCACATGATGATTCATTGCATCTGGAAATTAGGTGATGGTTAGAGACTGTGGAGAATTGAAATTCAGTTGCATATATGGATAGAAGCCAAATTCTAGGAGGTGAGGTCAACATGGGAAAAGTAAGATTAAAACTAACCCAGGTCCTCCTCAAGTTTTAAGTAGCAGTTCCAATTCCACTTCCTTCAGGAAGCCTGAGCTGAGTCCTCTGTTGGCAGATCCTTCCTTACCACGCTGTACTCTTCCTACCATATCACTTATTAGACTTTAATTTATTTATTATTTGATTCTGGTTTTCCTGCAGGTATAGGGCAAAGACCACATCTTTACTCATAAAGCATCTAACACAGTGCTTAACATAGAGCAGGTGCTCAGCACATAAATTTTAGCATGAAATCATTAAGAGAATAATTTGAGAGAGCCACATAGTTATGTTTTTAACTACAATGGAATCATTAAGAAACTTCCTCACTAGGATTCTCATGAAAAGAGAAAAAGAGACTAGATTGAAGCAAAGTTTTCAAGTCAAGCAATAGAATTAAATTAACAACAACGACCAAAAAAAAAAAAAAATACCTTGAGGCACTAATGCCTTAATGTTGACATTACGGCAAATGTTAAAATGGAGCAGTATAGAGAAATGAATGAGAGAGGACTGTGGCAATGGGAAAACATTGCTTTAAATTCAGGCTACATTTATGAGATCTGTAATGTGAACATTGCTTAACTTGTGCAAGCCTCAATTTCTTCATCTTTAAAATGAAGATTAAAATCTAGCGGTAAGGTTGTCATAAGGATATGTGTAAAACTTGCATACATAGTAAATGCTTAAGAAATATTAAGTATTATAATAACTGCTTCTGTTTTCTAGTTTCCATTTTTATTTAGTTTAAAATTATTGAATTTTATAAATTAAAAAAAATTTTCCAGATAGTCCTGATAGCCAGTATACAAAAGTTTTCACGTTTTGGAGTTGTTAATGAGAGAATAGTGAGTTTCTACAGAAAAGGACACTGTCTTATCCTCCAGATTATTCTTCATATCCAGCAAATAGCATTCACTACATATGGAATTTTGTCATCAAAGATATAACAAATATATGAGATATTCCTTTTTCCTTACTTTTTAATCTTTCTTTTGTAAGTGTATGTAGAAAATTAAGCCACAGTGCGAAACAGCACGGTATCTGATGAAAAGCTGAGATAAGTATGAAATTAAAAGTTTGAAAGACTTAAAATACTGAAATAAGCCAGTTATGAGGCGGTTGGTAAGTCTGCACCCTTTTGACATTGCTTGCCAACTCCAGTCCTCGTCTGTTAGATAATAACAGTGCAATTACCCTACCTACCAACTAACTCTCAGCGGCTCTGTTGATTATTATAGATAGCTAAGGTGTCATTTTGTAAAAATTGGAAAACAAATTGATTTTGTTTTCCTGCACCACCACCACCAACACCAAAATGTAGTCCATATGCCTGTCATTAGCAGAATTGTCTATATAATTTACACATAAAACTATCATAGACTTCTCATCCTAGACACTATGCCAGAGGATAATGTGGAAATTATGCTCTTTTGTGTAACTGGGAAGGTCTCCAAGAAGAGTGCCATTTCTTGGAACAGCAGAAGTCTTTTCTCACATGAGTTACATGACAGAGGATTGTTACACAACTCACCCATGGATGCTGGCAGCCATGCGACACCCAGATTTCTGATTCTGCATTTTGTAATTGGAAAACCTTGCAGTACAATAACTTTTCAATGTGCATGATAATCTAAATTAATGTCTCACTTCTATTCAGGGAGAACTAGACTGCCAATAATTTCATTTGATCTTTTTTTTTTTAAGGGGAGCGGTACTATTAGAGAAAATTGTAATGAATGTTTCTACATGTCTGTTTTGTGCTGTTCCTTTTGATTTTCTGCTGTTCCTTTTATTTTCTCACATCTGTGAGATGTGTGAGCTTATGTATTTTAAGGCTCTGTGTGTGTGTGTGTGTGTGTGTGTGTGTGTGTGTGTATTTTTACATCTGCTCAGTTGCTGTGAAGCACTAAGAAGTTGCCTTGGCTATTATACATATCACTTTTGCATTTAAAGCATGGTTGCTTAGTGACCAAAACATGGGACATATTCTCCCTGAGGCAGCAACTAGGTCTTTTGGCAGGTTCCAAAGATGATGCCTTTGGTTATTTTACAATTGTTACTCTAGAATCTTTTGCCTGTGTCTCTCTTAACTTCCTGAATCTGTTTTTTTTTCTTTCAACCTGAAGTCAAAAATATTACTACTCTTTGATCTGATTTCTCATAAGTGGTTGTTTACCTATGACATTTTCATAATAAAAATGTGTTTCAGTGAAAATTGTTAATTATTTCCTTTGGTTCATTTTCAGTGTTGTTTTATAAGGACTTTTACCTGGAGGAAACTAATGCTGATTATTTAGAAACTGGCATTTTAACTGTTCCCTCATGACTTCAAATGTATATGGGATCCTTTTACCTACTATTAACCTTTAGTTTGACTCTTTAGAATGTTTTAAAAGGGAAATGTTTCTATATAAAAAATGTGCCTGGGCAATGAAAGAGAAGAATGTATCTTTTACAGAAAACTAAGCTCTTCCTCCATCCCCAGCAAAATTTCTAGCTCAATCTAACTCTCCACTTTCTCTTTCTTGAATTTCAGCAACAGCCTCCCAGCTGGTTTCTCCACAGCTACTCTAACCACCTCTAAATTGTTTTTTGCATGAACAATTCATATTTGATTATATTAACCCCTTCATCTCTTCTATATACCTATGCTTAAAATTATTTAATGGTGTTTGTTTGTTGTTAGGAAAAGAAAAACTCTTCAACATGGCTTACAAGGCTTGGCTTCCTCTTCCAGCCTCATCTCATTCACTCCATGCTTTCCCTTCTCTGAGCTCCAGTCTCACTTTCCTTCTTTCAAGTCCTGAAAGCCCCATGTAGGTAAAAGCCCCCTTTACCCACACGTGGCTCCTTGTGCTTGAAACGTGATTGTTCCCAGCTTTCAATCTGTTAGTTTCATGCTTTTTTTCCAATACCAATCATTTGTCACTTCCACAGACAAGCTTTCCTTCTCCAACATAATTTTTTCTTTTCCCACAGAATTATACTCCCATGGCACTGAGTTTTTCTCCTTTATATTACTTAATATAGATGAAAATTTACATTTATTTAGTGTAATTACTTTGATTAATATTTATCTTTCTTATTACACAAAGGCAGAGGTTATGTTTTTTGGTGTTTGTTTGTTGGATTTTGCTTAACTTATTATCCCACAACCTAAAATAATGCCTACAATGTGGTAGGGTTCCATAAACACCTTTTTTTTCTTTAGATAAATGAAAAAAATGAAGTCACATGGCAAGAATTTGAATAAATCTTTACTAAGTCTATTGTGATTATTTAAGACTAGAAAGTATGGCCATTAAGCTAATAAATTGTGTTAGTATTTTCTTGCATCAGATGATTTTGGCGATCAAATTGAACTTGAAAAAGGGGATTGCTGTAATTTCTTCTGAATAGACTCTACATGGAAAATGCCTTGACACATGAAAGGATAGGAATCTGGGACGGATGCTAAACTTTTTGGTCTTTTCAAATAGAGATTGGGAATTGATCAGCATGTCCAAAATGCCCATGTGAGGAAATATATAGTCATACTGTAATAACAGTAATTGAGTTATTACTATGTGTCAGACATGCTAAGTTCTAAACCTATGACAACTCATTTATATTCTCAGCAGTCTTCTGAGGTGTTTGCACTATTGTTATCCACATTTAATAGAAGAGGAAACTGAAACAGATTAAGTAACTTACTTGTGGTCACAGAGTTAGTTGGTGGATTTGAGGACTCGTAAGAGTCTACAACCCAGCTGTTGCACTGCCTTCTTTAAAAAACAATTAACATTTCTGAGTTTTGTCTGGGAAGTAGGAGTAGGGAATAAACATTTTGTGCTTTGTCAAATAAGTCAAAATGTGGGAGAAACACTTATCTTTAAGAATAAGTGAAGAATTTTTGCTCTCCCCAAATAAATATCATCTTCATTATAATTCCAAAAATATAATGAAATAAACATTAAAATGATAATCTATCTTATTCTTTCAATTCACTTAAAAATTTTTTTGAATTGTTTGAATTTATACACTGGAATCTTAATACTGGCCTTGGCATTAAAATTCAGGTAGTATTAACAATATAATAACTTACATTTGTGTTATAATTCTACATTTTATTGTGTTTTTACTTATATAATGGATTTAATTCTTCTGAATATTTTATAAGATAGTAATTATATCCATTTTTACAGCATGAAGGTGAGCATTAGAGCTCTCAAGCATACAGTAGTAAATGGCTAAGTTAGGGCTAGCCTTTAGATTCTCTAACTTTGGTCCAGCACAAAGGCTTTTCTATGACAGAGTCCTTTAAATACACAAAACTTATAGAACAATCTTCTGCTGTAATACACATCTCCATAGATGGAGTCTGAGCACGATTCAGTATATGCTAAAATATTTTGTTGCAATGTCTTCTGTTTTGTTTGAGTTCTGCTGTGAAATTTTAGTAAAATTGATTAGTTTTTCTTATGGAAAAGAGGAAAATAAAATTATTTTAAAAAGAGTCACCATTCAACATATACACACATATACATATTTTCTTTATATGTACTTTGTACATCATAAGTATTAGTATTTATTTTACAAGACTGAAAAAGTATTATAATTAACATTTTCTTTAGAGCTCCTTGGAATCATGATTTCTAGTAATCAATATTCTTAAACTGAGCTTAATGTTGCTATTTTCTTATTGTTAGCTGCTGGGGATAACAAAAAACCCAAAACATTTAAATAGATGGTAAAACAATTAAAATGACATTTTTGTGATATGTCATTAAGGCACAAAGAATGGAGTTTTTAATGTAGTAATTATGACCTTTATAGTTCTGAAAGTTTGTTTTCTACAAGTTTTCTTTTTAATCTTGCTCTGTTTACATCAAAGCTTTAGAACTTTCTTTAGTGTAACATTAGCACAGGAAATGAATGACAGCAGGGTCGCTGGTCTGACCTCAAGACCTCCATGTTTTTACTTTGAGGGCCTCAGTGTTCACATGTACTGAAACTCTACCAGCATATAGAAAAATGCAGTGAAAATAAAATAGAAAAGACTTCCTCAAGGTTGGGTTTTCTTTTTCTTCTTATTCGTAGCCCGAAGTATAGAATGATTTGCATTTCCCATCAGGTTTTGAGTCTTCCATAGTGTGTTATATTGCTATGCTGCCACAGTGCTTCCTACTGTGATAGGAAGATGGGAAGTTTATGGTTGTGTAAAAGTAAAATAAAGAAATGAATTTGTTTTGTTTCTAATTTGAACATCCCTAGATATAAACTGATAAGGTAAGCCAGGAGTTGTATCAGAATTTACAGTTGGTTATCTGAAATCAAAATTACAGGAGGCAATGTTCTTATGTTCTGAGTTGAAAGCTCAAATGTTGCAATCAATGTTTAAGTTTTTTTGCAAAATACAGTAGTTCCTTTAACAGTTTTGACCTTTTCAAAGACATTATATTAAAGACCAGAGAACCTCACATGCTGTTGTAGTCCTCCCTCGGTGAAGCAGAAATTATTATTAAGTATTACGTGTCTTGCTTTTGGTGTGGTCTTTGCAACACACTTGTGGAAAGCCTTTGTTACTTGGGAAAGGAGAAAAAACCCTGAAACTGAAAAGGACACATGATAGATAATAGCAGCGAACATGAGCTCAGAGACCTGGGAGGGAGTCCTAGTCTTGCCACTTGCTAGTCTTAAGAAAGGCTCTTCACCACTAAGTGACAGAAAAGTATAGCTAATAATACCAGTCATACCTAATTCCCATTGCTGTAGTGGGGCCACAACATCCTATGTATGGTGGCTCTGTGTATCGTTACACTATTGTCACATGATGTCTCAGTTAACAATTCTTTTACATTGTGTCCTAATACCAGGGCGAATGATTCTCCATTCACAAGATGAGTGATTCAGGAAGTGTAGATCTAAAAGAACCAGATAGTTGCACAGAAGTTTGGTGAAATCGCATGGTTGTTATGCCATGGGTGTGCTTTGTTAGCTGTCTGTATTTTTATTCTCAACCCTCTGTAGTGCATTAAATGGCAAAGGTTTTGAGAATGGGTGTCCCAGTGATGTTACTGAGGGCTGAGGTTAATCATTATGTATGATGGTGGTACTTAGTTGTTGCCTATGACTGGTTTCCTCACCATCTCTGTCAAAAGTATTAATTATTACGCTGATCAGCAAGCATCGATAACCAAATTCCCTGTGGTGGTCTGATTCTGACATGTTGCTATAATTATAATACAAAATATGGCATGTTTTCCTATTTCTCTTGAGTTAGAAAACATACAAGCCAATGCCATTGAGGAGTATTGTGGTGGAATACACCAGTAACAAGGGGCATCTAACTTTGGTGCCTTTCACTTCTAAAGCTCACTTTGCATCTTAGCCAAGAATATACTTGATCTAGCTCTAAGTCCCTATTCCACACAAGGATCAAGCCTCTTTCTTTCTTTTTTTTTATGATTGACATAGTTTTTCAGTAGGTAATATATTGAAATGATTCAAAACCCAGAAAGTATATAGATATCTGTGAAAAGCCTTCTTTCCTTCCCATTCTGTTGTTTAATTTCCACACATCCTCCTCCATCATGGCCACAAACAGGTAATGTGTGTTATAGGTTTCCTGTGTGTCCTTGAAGAGATTTTTTTTATAGCTGTAACTTGATATAAATGTATTTTATTTTTCTTTCTTAAAAAGTCTCATAAATGATAAAATAATACACACAGTTTGGTATCTTGATTTTTTTAACTATGTAACTTAAGCTTTCTTTTTAGGCATCACTCACCCCTGTGATTATGTGAGATTATCTTGTTGAAAGATTGATTCTGAGGTTACGTCTCTGTAACTTTCTGTAGTCTTCTTCAATAAACTGGGAAAAAGCAGAGTAAATGGTTCTTCAAGAGGTTGAGCAAAAAATGAAAAGAGATAGGTATTAGTATACTTAGGTTTTGAGGATGGGTCCTCCCAATGCATACTGTTTGAACCCCTTGCACATCCTGCTAAATGTTCTTAATGTTTTAGAAATGAAATTATGTGTATAAATATATTTTTATCTCTTACAACTCAGCACAAATGAATGTAATGATTTGATATTCAAGGAAATCAGAAAGATCTAGTTAAATTAGTCTTTAATATATTTCTAAGAAAAATCCTTGGCAAAATTTGTGTGCATTACAGAGCTCAATTAGTAAGTACTGCCTGCCTCTGTTCTCCATAAGTATGTGTTTTATTTGAAGAGAAATTATCAGGTTTATCTGGGTTCATCCTAATGTATTCAGCACATTAACACTTGTTTCCAATACAGTTTAGCATAGCTTCCCTTTACCAATCCTTGTAGTAAAATCTTTTACAATATAATAGTTTAAAACTAACTTATAACATACAAAATTTATAGTTCTAACCAACATTAAAAGTGTATTATATGGATAATCATTTAATATTTCTTAAAGGCTTATTCATTTAAAAATCACATACTGGTCTTGAACAGTGTTTCAGGCGGTTTTTAGTTATGTAAATTATTTCTCCCTTGACTATGTAATTACATGATGGACTGGTTTCTAGAGTATCATATACTTAATGTGAGTTTCCAAAAAAGCTTTAATCATATAATTGCTAGTTTATCAAGTAGAAATATAGGTTTGAGAACACTATCATTATGTCATTATTTTCCACAAAAGACTGTGAAACACCCTGAAGAGCCTATTATGGGGCAAACAACAGTTTTCTGTGGTGTCTAAATTTGCAAGGATTATATTTAAAAAAGAATAGTAAAGAAAATGCCTAAAGGTGAAGATCTTTAAATCTAACCAGGCAATTTATGTTGTGTCTCTACGAAAAGCCAGTCCAGACAAAGAGAGTAGGTTAATTAGAGCAATGAAGCTAGTAGATTATCTAACTCAGTGAGTGATACTAATATTTAATAATTGATTCACTAAATTCCGCAAGAAAACCTAAAAGAAATGAAATAAAGTGCAAACATTTTATTTTATTTGCCTTAGAATTGAATTGCATTGTTTTGATACTAATCATTACTGGCTGTACCATGTTGAAGTGTAATTGAAATAGATAATTATTTATCTTCAACGGGTCTACAGCCAGTAGGAACAAGGACATATAATCTGGAAAGGCTAAGTGGTTAAATACAAATCTCGTTTTACAGAAATTAAAGATTTAAAGAAATGTTTTCTGATTTATTGAGTAGTCATGAGTGAGAAAATGTTTTTATTTTCCTTAAAGCCTAGTAAAAGTCTAAGGTAAAACTGCTCCCTCTGTAGGTTTAGTATGAGAAGACAAGACTCCTAAAAAGTCTCTCTCTCTCTTTTTTTTTTTTCTTGAGACGGAGTTTCGCTCTTGTTACCCAGGCTGGAGTGCAATGGCGCGATCTCGGCTCACCACAGCCTCCGCCTCCTGGGTTCAGGCAATTCTCCTGCCTCAGCCTCCTGAGTAGCTGGGATTACAGGCACGCGCCACCATGCCCAGCTAATTTTTTGTATTTTTAGTAGAGACGGTGTTTCACCATGTTGACCAGGATGGTCTCGATCTCTTGACCTCGTGATCCACCCGCCTCGGCCTCCCAAAGTGCTGGGATTACAGGCTTGAGCCACCGCGCCCGGCCCTAAAAAGTCTCTCTCAATAAAAAATCTCTCTCAATATATTTCTGTTACACACACACACACACACACACACACACACACACACAGAGTCAGCCTTTCACATGCAGGATTCCATATCCCTACATTCAACTAATGGTGAATGAAAAATATCTGGGGGAAAAAGCGTGTGGCTGCATCTATGCTGAACATGCACAGACTTTTTTTCTTGTCACTCCCCAAACAATACAGTATAACAATTATTTACATAGCATATACTTGTATTCGATGTTATAAGTAATCTAAAAATGTTTTGAAGTATAGGGAAGGATATGTGTATGTTATATGCAAATACTATATCATTTTATATAAGGTACTAGGGCATCTGTGGATCTGGTATCTGTGGGGGTATCCAGAAACCCCAATACAATAGACTATCTATTACCCTACCTCCATTTAAAATGATTACAGCTACATCTCTGAGCAGAAGAAAAACAAAGGCAGGATGTTAGATTTACTGATAAATGCCTATGCTAAAGGTGTTCCTATATTGTAGTTTCAAGTTTAGATATTTATTATTATTTATTTCATTATATACTCAGCTATTGAATCTAGTTCATGACAAATATATCTAGATGATTTATTTGGATGTAGTTTATGACTAATATATCTAGATGATTTATATGTTCATGCAATTAAAGCATTTTTCTCCCATAAAGTAATGATTTTTTAAAAAAATTAGGTTGTTAAATTGCTACTACATTGCGCTATTTAATCTTTTGATTTTCTTTTACCTTTTAAAAGTAATTAAAACTAATATTCTAGGAAAATAATATATTTTAAGTATTTTAGATTGCTGAAATGATTAAAAATAGATATTTCTGACCATTTAGGTCTCTCAGGAAAACCTGAAACTCAGTGGAGGCTGTTAGATGGTGACTTTTGTGGCTTATGCTGGAGCACTGCAGCGTGGTGATTAAAAGTCTGGGTTAACAGATCAGAATGCCTGGGTCTGAGTTCCTGCTCTGCCTCTTATCTCTCTGTTACTGTGACCAATTCAAAAAACTTCTTTGTAATTCAATTTCCCATTGTAAAATATGGTTGGTAGTATTAAGCATCTCATAGAAAATTAAAGGTCATTACGTGTACCAAATGCTTAGAACTCAGTGGAGCACATGGTATACACTCATTCAATGTGAGTTTTTCCTTGGTTTTACTACCTAGGGGCCTTTTCTGTTTTCTGAATCTGTGGCTCTCCCTTTTCCTCTTATACCTTCTTCACTGTTCTACGATTCCCTCTTTCATCAAATAGTGCTTAAAATACATCCAGAATTTGTTTTTGATGTGTCTCTGCCACTCAATATCTGGACAATCTTGAGAAAGTTCCTTAATTTCTCAGCCTACTGTGTTTTCTTTTGTAGGAATCTGTTTTCTTGTGAGGATCAAATGATATATTAATGTGAAAATACTTTAAAATATTCAAGTATGGTATATTATTAGAGTTGGAGCTTGAAGTATGAGTGCTAGAAAGGAAAAGATCATGCCCTTGTTTCTTTTTTTATTGCATTTTAGGTTTTGGGGTACATGTGAAGAATGCAAGATTGTTGCATAAGTACACACATGGCAGTGTGATTTGCTGCCTTCCTCCCCTTCACCTATATCAGGCATTTCTCCCCATGCTGTCTCTCCCTAACTCACCACGCCCCACTGTCCCTCCCCTATTTCCCCCGGACAGACCCCAGTGTGTGATGCTCCCCTTCCTGTGTCCATGTGTTCTTATTGTTCAACACCCACCTATGAGTGAGAACATGTTTCTTTTTTTAAACAGAAGTTTCTATTTTCTGTTCAAATAAAATTTATTTTTGAAAACTAGAAAATTCAAAAAAGCAGAAAGAAAAAAATTCTGTATTTCTTCTGCTGAAAGATAAATGTTGTTAACATTGTCTTACATTTCAATTCATTTTCCCATGCATTTTATTATATTATTTAAGTCATGCAATAGAAATGTAATTTGGTATTGATGTGACTTGCTTTAATTTTGGCATACTGCTACCATACCAAGTCTAAAACGTAATTTAAAGAATTATTCTTTAAGTCATGATTGTCAATCTCTCTATATATTAAATACATAAGCATATATATATATACATATATATATACACACCCACATAAGCACTTGTGGAATGTCTGTGTATGTGTATGTATCACAAAGAGGATAGATAATTATTTTACTTGGGCTAAAATGTGGTTTTGTTTTTTTTTTTCTGCTTGATTTATGTGTTCTGTTTTGTTTGCCTTTCAGTGTAATATAATGTACAACCTTCGTTTTATACTTGTGGATGGTGAAGAGTTTTACTCTTAGATACTAAAAACTATCATAAAAATAGCCATATTTAACTTTAATCCCATCATAAATCAGATGCCATATATCATATACTATAGCATATGTAAACTTATATCTTATGTATGATATATAACATATAAATCATGATCGAAACATATGATATATATAATATATAACATAAATAATATATTCATAACATATAAATAATATATGAAAAATTACTTTATAAACAATCAAAATATTCTTCTCTTCAGTATGTTATTTTTTCATATACTTTAATTGTAGGAGGGAAAGATAGATGTGAAAATTTGAGGTCGAGGGGGAAAAGTTGACAAAACTCCCAGCTTTAAGAACATAGAAATTTGAAACTTCCATGGATTATTATAATCTGAAACCAATAGTTGAGAAAGCTCATTTATAGAGTGATACTGATTTTGAGTGTCAAGATGATCAAAATTGATGCAAATACACATACCTTGAAATAATTTTAATGTGATTATTCTAACATCTTGTGTTTACAATTATTTAAAGGCAATTTTTAAGACTTAAATTGTGATGTAGTTTTTGCCAACTAATCTATTACTAACTAATCATATAACAGCTATGTTAAAACTTAGAAAGAGCAAAAGAAAAATGGAAAACAGACTGTTTGAGAAAAATGCAAAACCAAACCGAAAAACACCCTAGAGAAGCAGAACAATATAAAATGAAACTCTTCCTCTCCCTCTCTCTCTCTCTCTCTATCTCTCCATATATATATATATATATGGTTTATAAGAATACTCTGGTACAGAAAAGTTATGGTACTAGAATTGAGTCAAATAGCATCCATAGAGCTGTGTATTAGCCAAATTGAATCAGCCTTAAATTTGAATGGTTCCACTGAGCTTTCAGTATATTTGCGTTTTTTCATTTAAGAAGTACTTAATAAGTGTATACTCTATGCTAGAATACCTGCTATGGCATTGACATTTAAAAATAAAAGAATTTGTGAAGTCCTTGCCTTCCAGATCACAGGGTAATGGTGAAGACAGATACACACACAGATAATGAAAATACAACATGGCAAAAGCAGTACCATGTGTGAGACACAGGTTATTAGAACATTCAGGAGAAAAGAAATGCAGTATCACCTGAGGTAGGGTGGGGAGTAGAGTTTCTGGGAAGGATTCCTGAAGAGCAGACACTAATTCTGTGATCCTGAGAAGTCAGGTAATTGAGGATGGAAGAAGATGCATAAACCATACACTAGAAGCAAGAAGAGCATGTTATGCTAGTTCTGTTGTTGGTGCGTATCTGTGAGGTGGGAAGACCAGATATTCTGAAGGGAGGGCAATGATTATTTCAGAGTTTTTTAAAAATTACACTTTAAGTTCTGGGATACATGTGCAGATCATGCAGGTTTGTTACATAGGTATATGCGTGCCATGGTGGTTTGCTTCCTCCATCTCCCCATCATCTACATTAGGTATTTCTTTTAATGGTATCCCTCCCCAATCCCCCCACACCCTGCTATCCCTCCCCTCACCACCAGCCCCCACCAGCTGACAGGCCTTGGTGTGTGATGTTCCCCTCCCTGTGTCCATGTGTGGTCATTGTTCAACACCCACTTATGAATGAGAACATGCAGTGTTTGGTTTTCTGTTCTTGTGTCAGTTGGCTGAGAATGATATTTCCAGCTTTATCCATGTCCCTGCAAAGGACATAAGCTCATCCTTTTTTATGGCTGCATAATATTCCATGGTGTATATGTGCCACATTTTCTTTATCCATTCTATCATTGATGGGCATTTGGTTTGGTTCCAAGTCTTTGCTATTGTCAACAGTGCCACAATAAGCATACGTATGCATATGTCTTTATAATTGAATGTTTCATAATCCTTTGGGTATATATCCAGTAATGAGATTGCTGGTCAAATGGTATTTCTAGTTCTAGATCCTTGGGGAATTGCCACACTCTTCCACAATGGTTGAACTAATTTACACTCCCACCAACACTGCAAAAGCATTCCTATTTCTCCACATTCTCTTCAGCATCTTTTGGCTTTTTGACTTTTTAATAATCGCCATTCTGACTGACATGAGATGGTAGCTCATTGTGTTTTTTGATTTGCACTTCTCTAATGATCCCTTTTTCATTTATTTGTTGGCTGCATAAATGTCTTCTTTTGAAAAGTGTCTGTTCATATCTTTTGCCCACTTTTTGATGAGGTTTTTTGTTTTTTTTCTTGTAAATTTGTTTAAGTTCTTTTTAGATTCTGGATATTAGCCCTTAGTCAGATGGGTAGCTTGCAAATATTTTTATACATTCTGTTGCCAGTTCACTCTAATGATGGTTACTTTTGCTGTGCAGAAGCTCTTTAGTTTAATTAGGTCCTTTTTGTCTATCTTGGCTTTTGTTGCCATTGCTTTTGGTGTTTTAGTCATGAAGTCCTTGCTTATGCCTATGTCCTGAATGGTATTGCCTAGGTTTTCTTCAAGGGTTTTTATGGTGTTTGGTCTTATGTTTAAATCTTTAATCCATCTGGAGTTAATTTTTGTATAAGGTGTAAGGAAGGGATCCAGTTTCAGCTTTCTGCATTTGGCTAGCCAGTTTTCCCAACACCATTTATTAAATAGGGAATCCTTTCCCCATTGCTTGTTTTTGTCAGGTTTGTTTGAGAGTTTTAAACCCTCAACTTCCATTTTAGATAGGTTATCCTGCTATCTCTGGGGAGGATGGAGTTGAGGAAAACGATTAAGCAGACAGAATAGTTATATTCTGTTACATTCTCAAATTTCCTCAAGAAAGATCTTTAAAAAATTAACAGAAAAGTCTAAAATTAACAGTGATTTTTTGTGTGATAATTCTACTCTTCTCTAGATAGAGAAGCCTATTCAGGAAAAATAGAGTAGATAGCTTAATGGGAAAGAAAACAGTGAGACTTCTCCCAGCCTCTATATGCAATTGGGAAATATGGAAGCTATGCTCATTGGGGACCACATGGGTGAAAACTACTTAAGGATTATCACTGGAGAATGTTTTCTTTAAAGGCATAATGCTTACATAAGGAACTCATTTAGTGGTCACTAATTAAATCAATGTGTCAATCCAAATTTTACTTTTAGCAGAAATCATTTATGTTTCCAATATCCATAATGAAGAACTAGAAAAGATAAATGTATGGAATGGCGAAAGTAAGAAGAGTCTAAGATAATAAATAATTTCTTTCACTGACTTTAAAGACTTATAAGCTAATTTACAGCCAAAAATTTAAGTAATTGCATAAGGACAAGTGTGGATTTTGTTAATAATAAAAAGTACAAGACAAATTTAAGCTAGAGAAAAAATCCTCAAAAATTTTAACTATTTACCCATCATGTTTTGTCTTGTGTCCCACACTTCTTCCAGATTACAAATTAAACTGCGTCTTCCCACGTAGACATAGCTTTTGGTCTCTTGGGCATGAAATGCATATTGTAATTCTTCATGGTTCAACTGTAAGTTAAACAGAGCAGAGTTTAAAGTTATAAAAACACCCAACTTGAAATGTCAGAGTTCCCTCAGCCAGTAACCCAATAAAGATTGTAGTTCACAGCCTTTTCAGGACTACTATTACTTGTTACTGCTATGAAAATTATATCATTTCTGGGCAGACAGTATTTTTAAGGCTCCTTGACCTTTACTTAGTCTGGTTGGTGAGAGTTCTTTGAGAAATCGCAGTTGTAAACATGGTCTTAATTTATATGACACCCTGTTTTATACTTTTTTCCCTTCAAGTATTTTAAGTTATATTCACACATATTAATAAACTAATGCCTGCCTATCTTCCCATGCTTGCCCTCGTATTTTTCTGTATGTATTTTTCTCACCAACTGCTGATTTGGCTTCACACTTTATTTTTTATACAAGAGCTCATTAGTTTTACTTTGTATATTCTGCCTGTATTCCTCCTTGCTTAAGCCCCATAAAACAGCCTGCCATGCCAAAAACCTATGCAGAAACAATAACATTTCTGTCTGGAATTGTTGCTAGACATGCCATACTATTAAGGAATGGTAAATGTAAGGAAGCTTATTTCTGGCAAGTTACAGTCTCAGCTTAAAAAATATATCCAAGCATCAGCTTATGCAAAGAAGGTTTCAAACTGTCAAATTTATATTTTAAATCTTCTTCATCTATCACAAAAAGAAGGTATATTTATCAGTCCCACATATATGCACATCAATGTTGGTGCATACCTGTTAAAAACTAAATAATCTTTTTCAAGTTGATCTTAGTCCTTTAAAATTTTAATCTTGAATAAGAAGTTAGTTCCTCAATCTCCTTTATTTCAATGTCATGTTTCATTAGGCTATGTACTTTTATCTGCAGAAATAAGCTAATCAAGTCAAAATATTAATTTAAATTCATGTGTTTTAAAAGTGAGTTGAAGGAACCACAAAGAAACATGCTGCTATTTCTAAACCAAATGTTTATAATGCATAAGTTAGGAGGGCTAGGACTACTTATTAAAGCTTTATCTTTGTCACTTTAACACAAGAACAGAAAAATTTAAACTGTATAAATATTAAAATATTAAAAAATATTTGATGAGTATAGCACAGGGAAAAACCAATCATAATAGACACATTGTTTCCTCATATGCTGTTATGATGCGCACCATTAGCTCTCTGTCAGCATCAAAAAGTAGCAATAAGTTGATTTTGCCAGCAGATTATTATTTTCCATGTTATTAAGCCACGGCTTAACATTATTTTCAATAAAATCATTAAGTTTATAAATAAAATCTTATTCTAATTTTTCAATGTAATCAAAACAAGCTGCTTTAACAAAAACGATTTTCACACCTACTATTGGCCAAAATAACTAGTCATAATTTTTCTAGGGTAGCCTAATTGACAAGGTCATTATTAGTCAGACTGAATTGTGCAGAGAAGCAATCATAACTTGAGGTGCTACATAGATCTGGTGCAAGGATGTTTTAAATGTATTATATATGACTATATTATACTGACTCATAATGTTGTTATAATTGTACTTATAAAAACATTTTAATTTTCAAGAGTTTGTGCAGATTATCATAAACATATAAGTTGTTTAGAATGCAGATACTGCCATTACATATGTATATTTGATTTAATATTGTTATATAATTTTCTAATAATTGTATATCATATATAATTTATATCTAAATCTAATATATAATAGAGTTATATAAAAACATCTAATGTATATAGCTATATACTTTTATATAACATATAATTTGATGAAATACTATAGATTGACACACTTTACAAAAAGAGAGACAGTAGAGAAGCAGCTATAACATAACGTGGATTCAACTCCACATGTATCAGAGCCTAGATCTGACCCTTAATAACTACACTATTTTGGGTACTTTTCTTAATTTCACTAAGTTTTAGTCTTCAACCTTATAATGGGAAAAATAACATCATCTTGGGTTTTTGTTAGAGTGAAATAAGGGACATATACAAAATTCTTATTGAGGTAGCTGGCACTTGGTAACCATACAGTAAGCGGGAGATAGAAGACCAAGGAAAGAGTGGCAATATCAGCAGCAGTAGAGGCTTCTTAAGTATGGAGATATTCACTGGCATGGCTGTCCTAATTCTAGTGACCACAGAGAACTACTTTGTTATTTATAATTTGAATTTTAGAAGCAAGGCATGGATTAAAAAATTCTAAAACAAGGAAAACAATTTGAAGTTCTCAAACAAGTACTGAGGTGGGTTTTTAAAAAGAACTCAGGGTAGTGGGATTTAAGAGAAAGAAAATGCCCAATATGAGGGAAGAGTTGCAAACACATCAATCATAACTATGCGGTTTGTGATTACAGAGTTCTTGCAGAATGCTTTGGTGGTGAGAAAATACTGATTTAAAATCACTCTTCAATTTTAAAGGGTTCATGTAACGGTTAAGACTAGTGAAGGTAACATGAGATGGTTGATGTATAAAACCAACCCACAAAATCAAAGTTCCCGGAACATTATTTGGCTTAGACCCTTTCAGCTAACAGCAGAATTCTCCTTGTGGCTTGCCTCAGTTCTGCAGTCACTACTCCCACCAGAAATGCTAATGGTGATTCTTCGAAACAAGTATCATGAGAAAAATTTTTTTTCTTTACTTTGATTCTCAAACTCTGAAATCAGTGTTTCTGGTTTCACATCCACATGTTTCAGAAAAGAAAATAGGCTTCAGGAATCTTAGCAAATACTCTAAGAATAAAAAGCCCGTTACACACTTAGCATTTTCCTCTCGTTAAGGATTAACAATTGTGGGGGAAAAAAGCAAATGAAAAGAAAATTTTATCTGTATCAGATTTCTGAGAAGAATACTTTTTTTGGTAAATTTAGGAAAGAGAGGTTAAAAGTGGACATAGCATTGTTCATATTTATTGTTATGTTAAATTTGTCTAAAATAACATGCTATATTTACATGATTATTTTATACTGGAAATTAAAAATATTTTTATATAAATTTAAACCTCTGTGTGTCCATATGAGTGCCAAACAGCTTGCTCTTTTAACATTGCTGTAAAAAACATTCTGATGTTCTTTAGCATATGGTTCTCAAAATATTGAGGCAACCCAAGGCTTTATCTACCCTTCTCCTTAAGGGAAATATTATCAGCTTTCTTGTTGATAGGAAATTAGAACAGAGCTGAGGTTAGCAGCATGCCTTGCATTCATAAAATTCAATGACATAACTGTAGCAGATATATAAAACCTATACAGGGAGATCTCCAGTCCCATAAATGTTATTATTAGGGGTAAATGAGCAGGTAACCCACACAATATTGACTGAAGGAGTGGGGAATGCTTTACATTAGTAGTTATAAATCTTGAGTCTTTGAGGTAGATTAGGGAAAAGATTTTATATGAAATTCAAAGAGGCAGTGGTAAAACAGAAATAATTTTTTAGGTACCTGGCATTCCTGGGATGGCATCCACCAGTATGTATTTTGCCTTCATTCTCAAATTTCACTAGATACAGAATTCTGGGTTGATAGGTTCTTTTCTTTCAACTCTAAAGTTATTCTTTCTCTGTGTCTAGCCCCTTTTGCTTCTGATGAGAAATTTGCAGTCATTTGTTCTCCTATATAAAATATATTGTTTTTATCTGGCTTCTTTTTAATATTTCTCTGTTTTTATTTTGTTTTTGACAGCTTCTTACGACAGATTAGATGTTTGTAAATATGGGTTGCTTGAGGGCATTCTGTTTGTGATTGGCTTCTTAAATCTATAAATTTATCTTTTCACCAGATTTCAGAAAATTTTTGCCATTATTTATTCCATTTTTTTCTATTCCATTCTTTCTCTTTCACTTTCCTGGGACTCCAGTTATATCCATGTTATGGTTTTTAGTAATACTGTACAACACATGGAGTCTCAGTTTATTTTTTTGTAATTATTTTTCTTTCTGTTTTTCAGATCAGATGCTTTGTATTGATCTATCTTCAGGTTTACTGACTTTTCTGTCATTTGAGTTTTGCTCTTCTGCTCATTCAGTAAATTTTCAAAATTTCAGGTATTGAATTTTTCAGGTCTAGAATTTCCATTTGGTTCTTATTATACTTTCTATTTTTCTGCTGAGATTTTGTATTTTTTATTCATTGCAGACATATTTACCTTTATGTTCTTGAGAATGGTTATAATGACCTCTGTGTCATCTCAGAGTAGGATTTAATTTTGTTCTCTTAAGAATGGGTTATATTTTCTTGGGTTTTATTTGGTATATCAAATAGTTTTATATTATAGTATTATCATCATGAATGATTTATTATAGAAACTGTAGTTTATGTTATATTTATCCTAAGAACACTGTGTTCCCTCAAAAGGACTGACAGTTATTATAACTCACCAACAGATATTATACTCATGGATTTGGTTCATTACAGAGAGTATATTTAGATTATAATCAGCAGAAGTCAGACACATATACACAGAATCCAGGAGAAGTAACAAACGTGGAACTTCTGTTATCCTCTCCCTGTGTAGTCAGAATGCATGATTATCCTGCCATTGGTGCATGGCAGTGTACATAGAGTATTGTCAATGGGAGAAGCTTGTCTGAGCCTTGGTGTTTAGAGTTTTTATTGGTGGCTCCATTACGAGTTCTCCAACACTCCTGGGCATGACCTAAAGCCCTAACTCTACATTGGTCTTTCTCATGTGGTTATCTCCCACCCTAAATACTATTTGGTATGGCTTATAACCTAAATCATATTGTTGGACAATTTGGCATGGCCTAAGGGAAACAAAGACACTTCTATAATGAGAGACCCTCCAAGAATCTCCTGGCTGAAATTACCTCCTAACGGTCAGCCCTTCTTCATGGGCAAGACCAAATTCTATTTTTTAACATATACTTAAAAAAAAATTAAATTGATACATTAGGCCAAATTCTTTACTACATATATTTGTTATTAATGTTGGCTAAATATGATATTACTGTTGATGCCTGTCTTAGTCTGTTTTATATTGCTATAAAGGAATAACTGGGTCTGGGTAATTTATAAAGAAAAGAACCTCATTTGATTTTCAGTTCTTCAGGCTATACAAAAGAAGCATGACACTACAAGCATGACATCTGCTTCTAGTGAGGATTTCAGGAAGCTTTCAATCATGGTGGAAGGGGAAAGGAATTTGCATCACATCACAAGAGGAAGGAAGCAAGAGAGAGAGAAGGGGAGGAAGGTTTGGGGCACTTTTTGACAATTAGTTCTCAAGGAAACTAGTAAAGCGAGAACTCGCTCATTACTATAAGAGTGGAACCAGACCATTCATGAAGAATCCACCCCCATGACTTGAACACCTTCTACCAGGCTCACCTTCAACATAGGGGGTCAAATTGCAATGTGAGATTTGGAGGGGACAATTATCTGCTGTATGGCAATACTCATTAATCCATCAAAGACCTTAAAAGTACTGTGTTCTTGTCACTGCAGAAACTATTAGTACTGATGAAGTAAAAACTTATCTTCTTGATAGTTTGCGGAGATTTTGGGGAAGGAGCTCTCTTTGTTTTTACATGATTTCTGATTATTAGCCTTTTATATAAATTTGTGACCCCCAGGGCAGAGGGCAATCTACTTGATAGAAAGTCTGTCCTTGGAAACTGACTTTCTTTTCTTGAATGAGACATTTATAGCTCTACTGTCTCTTCTCTTTCCTATCTAAGAGGCTTCGTAGACACTCAGGCTAGGAAATTGGGTTTCTTCAGGAACCAAGTTATGCCTTCTCAGTCTTAAATCCTAGAGTGAGCACAACTTAACTGCACCCTAGCACATGTTCATTAACCACAAAATATGCCAATATTACACATCAGAGGATGAGTGATTCCATCTGGATCTTTGTGAGGAAACTTTGTCTTCCCCTCATAAGAAACCTGGCCGATCTGATTTAACAGTTTCAAGGAATGGTCTCAAAATATCGTGCTACATATTTCATGATGGTATATTGTTTAAAGTTATGATAATGTGAACATCATGTATAAGTCATATTTGCTTGTTTATAGGTAAACAGAAATACTGTAAATATAATATCTCACCCTACTGTTTAGTTACCTTGGAAGTCTATTGCACTTCAAAATGAAGCAGAATGAACGTTTCTTCATTTTATTCAAAATGAATAAAAATGTAAATGCTTTTATGAACAAAATTATGTATCTTTCCAATTCCAATAGACTAATAATAGTAGTAAATTGCATTTAAAAACTTGATGATCACATGATTACAAAGATAAGAGAACATGTGTCTTTAAGGTGTGGCAAGTACCCAGGGTGCATGTTCAGGTGCCAACCCTGCACTTGTGCTAGCCTAAGAGTATCTCATTAAAGTTTCTGCCCTGTACACCTTGCCTACCTGACCCTAGTCCTGGCCTGCAATATGTCCCAGTTCGATCATTTGTGGAGTGTGTAACATGACCATGAAAAATGCAAGATATTCTCTCTAAGCCTCAATTTCCTCATAAAGAGATACCAGTAACTTAATTTTAATGTAACTACAGTGTGCAGGGTGAAGGGAACATACAAGTAGAGTCCATGAACAAGTTTTGAAAGTGCCTTTAAACTCAAAACAATAGAGGTCTAACTGACCAGAGAAATTTAATTACTTTACTTCCCTGAGGAGAAAATTGACACAGAGTTGGAAGGTGCAGTGACTTATCATAGGCTATTCATGTTCTGGGCAGGACCAAGGTTGGACATAAATTTCCAGGATTCTGTTCAACATGCTTTCCACTGTGCCACACTTACTGCATAGCATAGTAAAACTAGGTTGGGGACTCTGAATATGTAGAGGAAGCAAATGGATGCAGGAAATTTATGAAGCAATCACTGTTGATCATTGTAGTGATGACTAAGAAGTCATAATAGATAGATGTTTACAATTTGGATCATTGATAACTAGGAAAATGATGCCATCAACTGAAATAAATCATGAAAATTTGTAGGAGAGATGGTAAGTTGGCAAAGAATTGGAGTAGCAAAAGGATGCTTCAGCCAGGTTGTGAAGGATTCAGATAATCTATAAGGAGTAATTTTTTCAGAAAGAAGTCCGCTAGGGGTTTGTAATGGGATATATAGTCAAACTGGAAAAACTATGATGGTCTTTAAAAATAGGATAGTTTTCCGGGGTGTCTTGAGTATAGCATAGCTTATATGCAAGAAGCTGTTTTCAGTGATTTCTCAAAGTCCATCTGAGGCTTGTGGTTCTTTGAAGTCCTTAGATTTAGTGCACTTAGTCTGTTAAATGGATGTTGGATATGGAACATAAAAATATGATGGATTTGAATTGACCTTTTGAATGGTGAGGGGAATCAGGTTTGCTTTACCAGAGGGGTCACTGTGGTGTAACCTTTCCAGAGCATCTGAAAGTTCATCCATGCGCTAACCATATGTAGTCAGCATGTCTCCCAGGGCAGTTACAGATAAGAAAGGTGTGTCAGCAGGCAGCATTTGCACCAGAGAACTAGGAAGCTTCTTGAGTTGGCTTTTCATCAGTAAAAGTGGAGTGATGAGCATGGCCAGGTTGTCACAATAGAGATTCTTGTAGAAAGTGACTCTGTAACCTCAAGGTTACATTTAACACCATTTTAATTTTCCGGCTCAATCGGTAAATAGTCATGCATTGGCCATTGTTCATTTTCTTCAAGCATACCCAGGGACTCAAAATAATTTTAAGAGAAACGAATTTTATCAGATATATAAACATTTCAACTTTTGTTATAGTGAGAAAAATCAGTGACTAAAAATTGTATTTCAAAATCCTGCTTTTAAACTTGTCTTAGGCTGGAATCCATTAAAGTTATTTTTACTGTGGAGATATGTGAGTCTTGGTGGTTTCAATCAAATACATTTGCTGTATCTTAATTCAGTAGTTTATTTATAGCATCTTGATGAGAATTTGGGGGCTGCATGTCCACTTAATTATGGTGATGGGCACCACTAACAAAGATAGAATGTGTTCAAAGCTACACTCTTTTCTTTATGGTGCATAAATTTATTTCTATGACTATTATAGAGAAGAATATGTAATGAATATTACTAACATTATTAATTTAGCCAAACTAGAGAAAAATTATTTCTGTAGACTTGTAGCAGTGTGATTTCATTACAGCATGCATTGAAATTGGGCATTTAGGGATAGTGACTGCCCTTGGTATGTATCTATTTGGATGGAATGGAAAGAGTCTATAGGGATGAAGTTTGATGTTCTGGATCTTGGGGCCATGGAGGAAGGTGATGCTGTAATGATGGAGACATTAGGTGGTCTATGCTCAAGCCCAATCTATGCGCAAAAGTCAGCCTCTTTAGCTTTGAACAGGCTAAAGAGGAATTCAGAGCCATTTTGGAAGATTTTGCAGTTTTGTAAAGCATTGGAGCGGAAATTTTGATGCACATGTCTCTTAGTCAAATGATGGGACACTGCGAATGACTAAGACGTGTTCTTACTTCTTGCAGCATTGTCATCCTCGTTCTATAGTTAATGTCCATTTCATGGAGAAATATGGGATCAAACTCTTGATGAAAAGTTATAAAATTTAGGTTCTATCACCACCATGCTTTTAACAGTAAGAAAACATGTATTTATTATTTCTTCATTCATCATGTGTTTTCAACTGGATTCTAGATTATCAATTAAGGGATCAAGAGAAGCATCAAAAGCACAGGTGAAATTGTGGAGGTCTGTTGGCTTTATATAGCCTTCTGATCATACCTGGATAATGTTTTAAAAGGCGATATACTGTGACAAGAGTGATGCTTAGTTAGAATATGAGCTGTTTTACACCTCCTGTGTTCTCCCTGAGACATCACAAATATTTGTGGTTATTGCACATCCCCTGTAGATATTAGTGTTTGTAATCCCTGATCCAGAAGTATGTCTTCAAGGACCACATAGAAACATTATATCTTTACATTGCATCACCAGGTCTGACCAAGCTTTATGTTCAAATAAACACTAACATTACTACTAAATTCTACTATAACATCACCAACATTAATACTAAATAATTATCTTTCTTTTATTCTACATATATGAGTGTAGCACTTCAGCAGCACTTATTTCTGCATATATCAAGGGATATCTCAGATGTGTACAAGAAAAATAACCCACTCATGTTTTTTACCCTGCTGCCAGAAAGTCTTTGGAGGGAGCAGTCTCACCACGGATGCTGCAGTTGATGCCCTTGCGGGGAAAGCATCTTCGCTGAGACTCCACCGCCCTCAAGCGTGGCTGCCACTGCTTGGCCATGGCCCTTCAGGCCTCACCAGATATTGCTACTCTCTTTCAGTCCACAGGTGGAGTATTCCTTTTTCCATATTAGTTTTAAACTTATTACAAGGTGCCAGAGCCCATACTCTTAGGGTTTCACTGGACAATGGCTTCTTTAGTGCTGAATTTAATTATTTTTCCTCATTCATTGCCCAACCCATCCTTAGAACTGTTTGGCAGAATAACACCAGGATATCCCATTATATATCATTTTTGTCTCCTATCTTTCCTCATCTTCCTGCAATCTCCAACTCCCATGTATTTCTTTTTCCTCCTTTCAGTAAAAATACAGAATCTCAAATGCATTTCACCTTACCCAAATAGGCACTCTGAAACATGACCCTCAGTCCTTTAAGCAGATAATGGAACTCATTTTTGTACTAGCAGGATATACTACTAAATTTGTATCACCTAGTATAGTTAACAAACTGCATTTATTTTCATCTTTTTCTAGTTTGTGTACCCATAATCACATCTAGATAGTATACTCACAAGTACAATCTTATTCTTCATTTATTCTAGTAGGTTCTACTTAAACATTCCTTTCTTGACATCTTTGGTTTGCTCGTAAATTAAAGTCCAGCTAATCAACATTCAATTCTTTACGTACTTTCTATAATAAATAAGAGTTATACAACGTATATTAGCCTTGCCTTGTCATACCTTTTCCCATATTCTCTAAACACGTCAACCTTCTTCAAGACCGTTCAGGACTCTGTCTATGAATCTTTTTTTGATTAGTCATGTCTTGTTTCAGCAACTGCCATCATATTAGTTCAGTTTCAGAAAGGGCTTTTAATGCAACACAGCTCTTTTCTTTTCTTTCTTTCTTTCTTTCTTTTTTTTTTTTTCGAGACAGAGTCACACTCTCTTGCCTAGACTGGAGTGTAGTAGCCCAATCTTCTCTCACTGCAACCTCCGCCTCCCATTTCAAGCGATTCTCCTGCCTCAGTCTCCTGAGAAGCTGGAATTATAGGCACAGGCCACTAAGCCCTGCCAACTTTTGTAATTTTTAGTAGATACAGGGTTCTACCATGTTGCCCAGGCTTGTTTCAGACTCCTGGGCTCATGTGATCTGCCAGCCTCGGCCTCCCAAAGTGTTGGTATTACAGGCATGAGCCACTGCACCAGGCCATGGAACACTGCTTTCTTGAAAGATGTTAATAAGTGTTTATTGGGAAGGGTGGAGAAAGAAATATGTGCCCAACTAAACTTGGGTAATTCTGTTCACCCTTATTTACCTTTCTAAGTGTACCTAAACACATTAAAAGTTTTAAGTGCTTTATAAGTGAATAAACTAATTTTGTATCCAGTCTTATAAATGTATATGCTCTAACATTTATATTACATTTGTTACATGATGCGGCTTTGTTAAACTGAAATTTCTTAAGAATAAATCAATGTTCTTTATGTCTGTCGTTAACTCTCCTTGGTATGCGATTCAACATTGTCAATAGTTTTGCTAAACTTACTTATTAGACCCAGTGCTAGGTCCTGGATGTTTCAAGATAAGTAATTTTTATAAAGATTAATAGACCAATAGGTAGCTTTCAATGAACAGAATTTTGGTAATAATATTTATTATGCTGTCAATTCCTTGGAATTTGATCTCTAATTCTAACTATTAGAGTTTACTCTCTGTTTCTCTGATCTATTTCAGAATCTGTTGATTTTTTTCCTGTTTTTGTTAGACAAAATGCTAGCACACACAACATAGAAACAAGATAAATTATAAAATACTTTGAGGAGACAGATGAAAACAAATATTAGAGTTAAAATCTTGGCAAGTGAAGGTGCATATTATGCCACAGAGAAAAATTGGAAGAAACTGCTTGTGGAGCTTGATAAGGCTCTTCTCATAAAACATAAACTCTTATCTTTTGATAAAACAGAAGGTTCTCACATTCTGTGGAATAATAATGATTTTTTATGTCGGATCTGGGGAAAAAGTCCTAGTGATATTTGGGAACTACCTGTTGTAGGTAGTTCCCATGGTAAGTCATGGGGTATACCAAAACTCTTACAACCCACCAATTTCTCCATGCTTCTGTGAATGTACTGAAAAGAAAATGATACCACTGAGAAAAAGATTTAGAATGTATCTCTTATAAATTTTAATTCTAAGGTAGAAACTGAAAAGGTTGGATTTACAGGAGGCATTAAAATAACAACAACGACAAAACTCTTCCTGCATTTGTGAAGTCTGGCTTAGAAAGAAGAATAAGGGAAGTGAAACACTGACTTCACAAATAATGTTGAAGAACATAATGTTTTAAAATGCTATAGCTCATGATGAAAAACACATGGGTTTGACAAGTGGAGGAAACATCTTGTTGCAGCATGAAAGTCTGTCAAGATAACCTTAGATTGGTGAGGAGTATTTATGAATTGAGAGAGTTCAGACATAGGCAAAGCAAAAAGAGGAAGATGCCAAGAATTTCTCAGGAGGAAAAAGAAGTAGAAACTACTCTTTACCCTCAGATATCTATGTTTCAATTCCCAAATACAGGAAATATAGAATTGAAGATACATATATTTGTAGAATGTGGGAATTGAATCATTTAATAAAGGAAGAAACTATTTCAGAAAGGGGGTATCACCTGACTATCCATAGGATGGCCCCTGCCTGCAACTCCTGCTGCCTCCTACTACAGGTTTGGATCCTATAGTTTACGGATATTAAAATAGGCCAAGCATGAGTTGACCTCTCCATATTCTTTTTGGAGGGTCTAACTTAGATTTCTACCTACATCCTCTGCAACCATGATGAAGTTAGTTTCCTTTCTCAGCCCTTTTTTTAGGCAGCTTGAGTCTGGGCAAGCCTGATGCTGGGTTGCTCTTATGTTTATGATTCAGATGTGGGTACATATGTGTCCTAATATGAACTTAAGTCAGGGGGAGGCTTGTAACTACTAAGATTATATCTGTGATTTTGTGTTGTGTTAAAAACATGAATGTAATTAGTTTACAGTGGAGACTGCCAGATATCTCTGTCTTTAGGGACAGTTACTAGCAAACTGCCTGTGGCTAATTATAGAGAATAATCTATAGATGTTTCTTGGTGTTCCCCAACTGGAGCGGACAGAAGTCCTTTGAACGTGAAGAAAGATTGGAAGGTGGTTATAGGGGAGGAAGAGGAGAAGAGAAAGAGGAGTAAGAAGAGGGGGAGTTGTCTCACTTTCTTTACCCCCTCTTCACCTCCAACTCCTCACCTGTATTAGTCTGTTCTCATGCTGCTGATAAAGACATACCCAAGACTGGGTAATTTATAAAGGAAAGATGTTTAATTGACTCACAGCTCCACATGACTGGGGAGGCCTCACAATCATGGTGGAAGGCAAAGGAGGAGCAAAGTCATGTCTTACATGGCAGCAGGCAAGAGAGAGTGTGCAGGGAACTCTCCCTTATAAAACCATCAGATCTCATAAGACTTATTCACTATCATGAGAACAGCTTGGGAAAGACCCACCCCTATGATCCAATTACCTCCCACTAGGTCTCTCCCATGACATGTGGGAATTATGGGTTCTACAATTCAAGACGAGATTTGGGTGGGGACAAAGACAAACCATATCATTCTGCTGCTGCCCCTCCCAAATCTCATGTCCTCACATTTCAAAACACAATCATACCTTCTTAACAGTCCCTCAAAGTCTTAACCCATTTCAGCATTAACTCAAAAGTCCACAGTCCAAAGTCTCATCTGAGACAAAGCAAGTCCCTTCTGCCTATGACCTGTAGAATCAAAAGCAAGATAGTTACTTCACAGATACAATGGGGGTACAGACATTGGGTAAATACACCCATTCCAAGTGGAAGAAATTGGTCAAAAAAAAGAGGCTACAGGCCACATGCAATTCTGAAATCCAACAGGGCAGCCATTACAACTTAAAGTTCCAAAATGATATTCTTTGACTCCATGTCCGGGTCACGCTGATACAAGAGGTAGGCACACAAGGACTTTGGTAGCTCTGCCTCTGTGGCTTTACAGGGTAGAGCCCCCCTCCCAGCTGCTTTCACAGGCTGGCATTCAGTGACTGAGGCTTTTCTAGGCACATAGTACAAGCTGTCAGTAGATCTGCCATTCCAAGGTCTGGAGGATGGTGGCCCTCTTCTCACAGCTTCACTAGGCAGTGCCCCAGTGAGGACTCTGTGTAGGGGTTCCAGCTCCACCTTTCCCTTCTCCAGTGCCCTAGCAGAGGTTTTCCATGAGGGCTCTGCTCCTGCACCACACCTCTGCCTGGACATCCAAACATTTCCATACATCCTCTGAAATCTAGGCAGAGGTTCCCAAACTTCAATTATTGACTTCTGTTCACCTGCTGGCTCAAAACCACATGAAAACTGCCAAGGCTTTGGGCTGGCACCTTCTGAAACCATTGTTCCAATGATACCTTGCCCCCTTTTAGCCACAGCTGGAGTGACTGGGACACAGGGCACCACAGCCCTATGTGGCACACAGCAGGGGGTTCCTGGGCCCTGCCCATGAAACCATTCTTTCCTCCTAGGCCTGTGGGCCTGTGATAGAAGGAGGTGCCGTGAAGACCTCCAACATGCACTGGAGACATTTTTCTCATTGTCTTGGTGATTAAAATTTGGGTCCTCCTTATGTATGTAAATTTCTTTAGCTGGCTTGAATTTCTCAGAAAATGGGTTTTTCTTTTCTATTGCATTGTCAGTCTACAAATTTTTCAAACGTTTATGCTCTACTTTCCTTTAAAACATAAGTTCCAATTCCAAACCATACCTTTGAGTATATAACACCGAAGGCTTTTAACAGCACCCAAATCACATCTTGAATGCTTTGCTGCTTAGAAATTTCTTTTGCCAGATGCTCTAAATTCTCTCTCTCAAGTTCAAAGTTCCACAGATCTCTAGAGCAGGGGCAAAATGCTGCCAGTCTCTTTGCATATCAAGAGTTACCTTTACTCTAGTTCCCAAAAAGTTCCTCATCTCCATCTGAGACCACCTCAGTCTGGACTTTATTGTCCATATTACCATCAGCATTTTGGTCAAAGCCATTTACCAAGTTTCTAGGAAGTTCCAAACTTTCCCACATTTCCTGCCTTCTTCTGAGCCCTCATACTGTTCCAACCTCTGCCTGTTACCCAGTTCCAAAGTCACTTCCACATGTTTAGGTATCTTAATATCAGTACCCCCCTCTACTGGTACCAATTTACTGTATTAGTCTGTTCTTACACTGCTAACAAAGACGTACTTGAGACTGTGTAATTTACTCATTTATGTATTTGTTTAAGCAATAAACATTAAGGACATAGCTTGTGCAAAAAACTAGTTTCTAAAGACTATAGGAAAAACAAGATATATTGTTTTTTTCCTCAATATTTTGTAATTTAGTTGAGAGGATTGACTTGGGCCCTCAACTGTAATATAAAGAAACTGCAGTAAGTTATACCAGGAAGGTACAAATGAAGGTAGAACAAAGTATTTTTGCTTCGAAAGGATACCCCATTTATGATGGGTCAATAAGATATTTTGCTGGGCATGATGGCTCACATCTGTAGTCCCAGCACTTTGGAGGTCAACATGGGCAGATTGCTTGGGTCCAGGAGTTCGAGGCTCCAGTGAGCTGTAGTTGTGCCACTGCACTCCAGGCTGGGCAATACAGTGAAACCCTCTCTCAAAAAAAAAACAACAAAAAACAAAATACACACACACACACACACACACACACACACACACACACACACACACACAGGATCTTCATGCCCAACAGACTTCTAGATATGTCAGTGTAAAAAATGTTATTTTTTGACCTGGAAATATGTTACCCTGTAACTTTAATTACCTTTATGGACATTAATGAATATGTAAGGTCAAAATATTATGTAACATTTTAGTACCAGATGTAGGTTATAAGCTATTGAGTATACACATACAGTTATACATCAATATGTATAGTATGATTCCTATTAGATAATAATGTGTATATTCATGTGTATCTACATATATCTATCCAGCATGAATTTGATAAATTTTTTGAGCAAGATGTATACTTTTATATCTAATTTTTATGCTGGACTTAACTATTTTCAAAGTTTGTATAATCTTTAAAAATAGTTAAGTCCAGTGTATAGAATTGAGTGAGTGCAGGACAAGAAAATTTTACTTCATAGGTGAGTTCTGGGATATTTTTACTTTTTCTTTTCAGCATTTTTCAAAATGAAAAGTTGTAATTTTAGTTCCAATATAGAAGAGATATTTTTAAAAGTTTCTAATCCATGTCTGCGCCTTTGGCAAAATATAAAATCATATGTGGGGACTTTGCTTCTTGGTTTTAGAATTTCCTTTTACGTAAAACAAAGCACTAGAGTACAATTGCATATTTTTGTCATAGAATACTAGAAAAAAAATACACCAAAATTAAGCGTGATTGTGTGAGAGTGGTAAAGTGAGTGATTTATTATCTTTTCCTTATATTTTTTTTATAATGTAATATATTATTTTGATTAGTTTTGATTAATTTAAAGAATGAAACAAATCTATCTAAAATTCATAGGATTATATAATGGCATGTATGTGCATTTCAAGACTAGTGCAAAGTTAAGCTTATATTTTTAAGACTATTACTAAAGCATGAGTCAGTGAAACGTTATCTATGCATTGTTCTATACAGAGCAATTAACAAATTGGTGATGGTCATCTATGAGAGGGAGATTTATTTTTCTCAATAAGTGTTGCATTCACATTAAAACCATAACATACAAGGAGAACATTTCATGAACAGCTTGTTAATGTGTCAAAATGTTTTGGTTATTTTTTTTTCTAAAAGTCAGTGGTAAAAGTAGGTAAAAACATTATCAGATATCAACACATTTATTAGGAAGTGTTCATCATGCATTTGCACTTCTACTACCTGACAGCTGCACATAACAGAAAGGTCAAGGACTCTGGTTTCAGACCTGGAAAAATATCTCTTCTATATTGAAACTGAAATTACAGCTTTTCATTTTGAAAAATGCTGAAAAGAAAAAGTAAAAATATCCCAGAACTCACCTATGAAGTAAAATTTTCTTGTCCTGCACTCACTCTACCACATGCATACCAGATGGATCTTTTACCATGTTACTAACCCTCTCTACAAGTTCATTTCATCATTTGTAAGAAAGGAGAAAACAGAAAATAATGATTCTTCCTTGCCCTTCGTGGAACTATGTCTGCTATATTTTTGACAAAGAAACCTCATGCTTTCAATTGGGTGGGTGGGGGTCCTAAGGGCTGGTAGAGAGAACAGTTGAGGAAGATAAAGGAACTAATATTTGTTGGATATCTTCTCTTTGTTAGAAAAGCTGACTTCCTGGGCATGTGACCAGTGCAGTCACACAAAGCTCCATGATCCCCCCAAAATGGTCCTGAACTTAGTTTAAGGCTCTAATAGTCACATTCTAAATTCTTAGTAATTATATCTTTGATTTGGTGATTTGTAAATGAAGTCAGAAATGACACGGGAGCAAGTGCTGGGGGCTTCCCCACCACTGCAGATGGGTTTCTGGCTGCCAGCTCCCCTCCCCACTGCACCCTGGGCTGGGACTGGCCTCCCTCTCCCAGTGGTGCCTGTTGGGCCCTTTTCCCTTGTCAGGGGCCAGGGTGCAGGTGTGGGGAGGGTCTTGCATGCCCCGCAATGTCTTGGAGTGGTACATTGGCATGGTACATCATACAGGTGGGAATGAACCTTTTACCCATTTGTGATCCAGGTGCCTTCCTAGTGTGTCCCACCTGCCTTGGATTGGAGTTGGTCTACTAGAAAGGGAAGATGCCTGGCCCAACGCCCCTACCCCCAGAGCTGCAGCAGGATGCATTGATTGGGTAGTCAGCAAGAGAGGCAATCTAGCCCCTGATGAGCTGCACGTGAGCAGGTGCGTGAACGCACCACGGGGAGAGACTGGGGACACCTGCGAGTATCTGTGAGCTTCTTCACTGGTGTGGTGGGAGTACCTGTGCCCAAGGAACACAGCATTAAATTAGCAAATGAAGAATGTCCTGAGAAACAGCCTGCGAAAGAAAAGTAAGTGCTTTATATAGAATCTGTCATGACAATTTTACTTGCCTTTAGAGTCACAGACTCCAAATTTTCATTTTCTGTTAAGCTCTGCGTTATTTAGCTGGTACTGTGTATCAAGATGTGCGTTAGGTTGCTGAAAGGAATAAATGAGATAAGGGATATAAACATCTAGCAGATTCTAGTACACATTAGGCGTTCAAAAACAGAAGGACTATCGGAAGTAAACTGTGGGCCCAAAACACAGAAATAGATTAGGAAGGACGTTGTGAAAAGGACAAGGAATTCTACCAGCATCCCTAGCGAAGGATCCTTCCATTTCGCTCTCCCTGCCCTGCCCCTCCCTTCAGTGTGAGAGCCGTTTCTAGGGCATGATTTGTTTCTTTGATACTGAAGATTTTTTTTGAAGACTTATTTACCACGTTCTTTATATAATTGTTTAGAAAGTGGTTTGGCAATGCAAGAGGCCATTTCTAAGAGCAGTGTGGAAAGGATTATATGTCGAACAAGTAAGTCCTTTGCAGTGCCCCATCTAATCACCTGAGCAGTATTTTGACACGGGTCAGAAAGGGAGACTGGAGAAATGTGAAAGCCAGAAGGCTGCCTAGAGGTAGGCTATTTCAGCTTCTCCTTTTTCAAGTGGATTTGCTGCTGTTCTCTCTTTTTCTGTGCATATGTGTGTTTGAGCTTCAAAGTGGAGCTTGGCAGGAGCAGTGTGAACCTGTGTATGGTTACAGGCTCTTACCAGAAGAAAAAAAAAACATCTTAGTCTCTGGTAAGAGAACATGCCCTGCCTGTTTTTGTGTATTCAGACTATTCTTGTAATAGAAGGAGTTTACATAGCTTTTTGAGAAATATTTTCCAGAAAATTGAGCCTCTGTTTTCTCTTATTTCCTTTTTAACTTTGTCACTAACTTATGAGCAGTAAAACTGGGAAATCTTATAAAGTATTATGGTCAATAAAATAATTCATGAATAGAATATGTTTGGTCTGGGGAAATATATTTTTATCCATTACATGGTACATGGAGTGCACTGTAATTTCTTCCAAGTAACTTTTGGAAGATATCAGGCAAAAAAATTCACTATGACTAGCAGTTATTTTCTGGAGACTGGTATTGTTTTGACATGGAGTGCCTTGAAAACATATGGCCTTTTATGTCTCTTATCTGTGCTTTCCTTGAAAATGTTTATATTTGCTTGTGATAAAATGCATTAAGTTTCATAATCCTGAACAACCTTCTGGTACATGATTCACTTTCAAACAGTGCAACTGGGGAAACAGAAGTTTTGACAAAAAAAAAAAAAAAAAAAAAAGATTTTCTTAAGTAGCTACGCGTTTTGTACAACACAGGTGCCAATTTAGATATTTTTTTCAAATGTTAAAATTTCCAAACAACTGCTGGGATAAATTATGTTTCGCCCTGTCCTTTCCCCCAAATAGTTCATATTCTTCAAGAAGCCATGTAAATTTAGCCAGGACTTATCAGCTAACAAAGCTTACAAAGTCTGTGCTCATTTGACCTCATGATATGGTTTTAGCATTCAGTGACCCTTGTGATTATGACAGTAAACGTTTCTATGCATGTGGTAGAATGAGATGGCTCAACTGAATGGTTTTCCTTAACACAAGATGATCATAAAACGTTCATTTTCTTCATATTCTGTGATGAATGTACTAGGCATGATTGCTAATGCTTTCTTCCTTTATGTCAAGAATCAATAATCTTTCTCCTTAGCTTTTGCTGTTTTTAAAGAAAAGGTGATTTTGTTGTTCATCAACAATGGAAATCCAAAGCGAAATTTTAAGACACCTAAATGTACTTAAAAAAAAAATTCAAATATATGGAAATCAAAATTTAGAAATTTCATCCTAGTTGTTCAAGCTTTATATTTTGATTTGTTAGATGCATTATAATTTAATAGAATATACACTATCTTTCAAAACCATATATGTTTTTACTTTTTCTGCTTTTGTTTCAGTTGATGGCAAATTCAGCTTAAGATAGTGGTCGGTGTTATATTTAGAGCAGTCATAATGTGCTGGTGGAGGACTTTACTCCAAACTAGAATTCTAAGGCCCATTTGGAAGATTGGAAAATACCTTAGTATATTCAGTGTTGAAAGTCTACAACTTTTTTTCCCAAAGCCCCATTAAAATACTTTTATAATGAAATGTTCCAGTAATGTTGAAATGTGTGAATGTATTGGAATTATGTCTTTTAAAGAGAATAGCAGCATGCCAAAGAAAAATTGAAAGAGACAATCCCTATCTCCAAAGTTATGGCCACACCAATTAAAGTATCAGTGTAATTACAATGCCCAGTCCTTTTATAATGAATGTAGTTTTCTAAAGCACACAATTTTCCAGTACTTTCAGCCAATTTTCAAAGAAAAATTATTTAATCTTTATTTGAAGTACTAAAGAAAAGCAAAAACAGCTTGAATACAAGCACGCTGGAAATCATTCAAGATTCAAATTGTTAAAAGTGATTCAATCTGTTCACTGTCTTGGGTTTTTCAGAGATTACTCACCTGTGGTAAATTGAAAAACCAGGAAATACTGTATTGTTACAACATTTTTCAGTTGGACCATTAACTACTTTCTGGAGATTTCGTCTCTGAAAAACATGAGCATGACATGCACTCTTTGTTCTATTTGTTTTGCGAGGAAGATAATAATACCAACAAACAAGCAATCATCTTAAAGATGTACAAATATTCCCATATGGGCAACACATGAATTCTCAGGGCTAAGGCACTTTGAAAGGGATTTTTGACTTTATGAAAGTTACATGGGCATAAGTTGGGAGAATCAAGCCAACTGTTATTAGTGTGATTAAACCATTCTTACACAGGCACTACCCAGAATAGAAACGAGTCATCCAAAACCTGAGTGAAGTGAGATAATGAATATAATAAGCTACAGAAGCAAGAGAAATCAGGGTGCCTCCAAATGTCTTTGTTTGATTAGTATATTAAATTTAGAGGGCTGTAACCTGGAAGAAAGTATTTAGTAGCATCAATATTTTCAGATGCTACTCCAAAAAAATCTCACAAGTACTTTGTGACCCAGAGTATGAGAGTAATTCTTATTATCCAGTTTCGTTGTGAATATTTTATTAAAGGAAGAAATGTTAGAACTTGTGAAAAGTACATGCCATAAATTTGTCAGAAATAATATGCCGCCTCCTTGTAAATTCTTGATATTCTGGATATACTTCTTACTATGATCTTAATTGCCTGAAGTCAATTTGGCATGCTTTATAATATCTCCAAGGGGTCCCTGCCCATCTTAAATCATTAAAATATTTTATGTATTGAAGATGTTTCTGTTTTAGCAGTCAGAGCTAGCCAGCAGACCAGATTTCTGAGTCGGATATTGAATAGTATTGTTTTGGAACATTGTGGATTGTGAACATTTTTGTGGTGTGAGCCAAAGAGAATAGAGCTTTGCCTTATGAGTGTATATTCTAAAATTAGTCAAAACTTAACTAGGTTAAATATTTCAAAATATATTTTCAACTCTTCAACTTTAAAATTATAAAAATATCATTGATAAATATCTATTTTTTTTTCTCGCTACAAGCCACTTTTTAGTATACTAAGAGGAAAAGAATTAAGTCCAAAAGAGCAATCAAAGTATCCCTGGGGGAAAAAATGTTCTGATGGTCTTATTTTTTGTGTAAATCTGTTCAAGTGGAATCTGTGTGTAAGGAAGCTAGAGACCAGGCCCTGCAAACTGCGCTGCCCTCTCTTTAACAAGGTTTTGGTCTTTAACTATAACTGAGTTACATAGTTAACTATAACTGACTTATAGTTAAAGAACAAAACAGATTATATATCTTAATTTAGGGGACATTTGTGGATTTGTTTTGGAGGAGGTTTATGCCACTGACTCTTGCTTAAATGAGAAAATTCAGACAAGCATAGCAAAATTCAGGTAGATGCTGGCTTCTGTTGAGGAGCTAAGTAGAAGGCTACGGGTTTAAACTATACCGTGTACAAGAAGCAGCTGAAAGGGGCCCTTTGTGATTCTCTTGGCTAGTTAGAAATTCTTCAAAATTATGTCTTGTTCTTAGGAGGTAACTTCTAGACTCACACTTAATGAGCAGCCTTGGAAAATTGCCTTCACCTGATGGCTCCATTTTTGGCAGTCATTCTGAAACCTAGTACAGTGGGGGGTGATGAAAAAAAATCAAGGTCCTCCAGGAAGGCAGCTGAGACTCTTTTACTCATTCCAAACACAAAATGCAAAGGTGTGTAAAAAAAAAAAAAAAAAAAAAAAAAAAAAAAAAAAAAAAAAAAAAAAAAAGACCCATAAAAAAAAAAAAAAAAAAAAAAAAAAAAAAAAAAAAAAAAAAAAAAAAGAATGTGACATAAACACAATACCTATTGCAGAATCCACGTATAGAGACGGTCAGAAATTGTCAGACCTAGAAAGTTCTCAGAGCTAGAGGTCTGAAGAAATTGTTCACCTTTTTTTCTTATGTATTAAGTAAACTGAGGAGTGGGGTGATTCAGTGACATTCTTGCTAAAGCATATTTATGTGATAAGGTGCAGAAGTAATTTGCTAAATGGCAAATTGAAACCAAAATTTCTGTTTTCCTGTCTAATGATCAATTGTTTTAACAGAGGGCATTTCTTTCTAATAGGCCCTATAAAAAATGAATGCCCATAACCAATATGTTATACCCTGACATATGACATGTCATGAATTTTTAAATTAGCAAGCAAAACGCTTGTGTGACTAACCACATTTAAAAAAATTTTTTTTTAGGTTCTGGTATACATGTGCTGAATGACCAGGTTTGTTACATAGGTATACACGTGCCATGGTGACTAACCACATTTTAACTATATGTCAACTTTTAATAAAGTTTTCATTATCACTAAGTGAACAATTTTTGCTCTAGCTGGAGTATAGGCGAAAGCTGTTTATCAGTTGCTTATTTATATCTATATGAAGTATTCATATCATTCTAAGGTACAAGTCACCCCTGAATTAAACATTCCATTCTTACAAATAACAAATTCTCTCATTGGCTTCCTTTGATTTCCAGGTCTGAGGTTACATGTCTCAGGGAAGAGACATTGGAAGTGGATTTTCTTTCTTTCTTTCTTTTTTTTTTTTTGAGAGACGTGTTGAGATATAAACACTTATACCTAGCTTGCCTTGCTTATTAGCCAACTTTCTTTTTTTCTTTTTTTGTCTGAATATCACTGACTTTTGTGAGAGGTTTAAAATTTTCTTATAAATACAAATGTTAAATTTACTAATGTCATTAGTCTACCAGATTCAGTAGACGAATTAACCTAGCATAAAATCATTTAACAGAATCCTTTTAATTTCAGGTAGTACTACACAATGCACGATCTCATCCATTAATCTGTCTAGCTCTCTATTCATTCTGTCACCTACCTGTCCATCTAGTCATGAAGACCAACCTGACTCAGAAGTCCACTCTATCAAGTGATGTGTCAGGAGGTCAGTAGGCACTACTGGAGGAGAGAAGTCTGTCAGCTACATAGGAACTGAACTAAGTAGTCAATATGCCAAAAAGAAGAGGCCACTTGGGTGTTTAAGGGTAGGTAGATTGTGTCTCCGGGTCCCCACTTCTGCATCCAATGACTGTCAGCCTTTCTTGAATACAGAATCATCAAAAGGTTGAGTTAATTATCACTAAATTTCCAGTTGTCTTTGAATGGTATGCACATCACATGTTCTCTTTCTATAGTCTTTTTTTTTTGGTTATTCCAATTTCACAGCTTCCATGAACATATGTATCTAACTATCTAGTAACTTAATTTTTCATTGAGCAGTCACTGTGCATTACACATATCCCCAGTTGGGACTCTCAAGGAAAGTAGGATCTACTATTTCACTCCTATAGATGTGGAATCTGAGTTTAAACCAATGCTTTTAATTGCTCTGCCGTTTTGACTTTTAGGAATGACTCTACCTCCTAATGAATTTCTCCACCAGGATATTTAGCAGGCAACACAAACTTTCCATGCCCCAAATCAAGTGATAATCTTTCCTGGAAAAATCAGCTACTACTGTAGATTTCACTCACCTCTGTTGGTGGAACCACCATTCTACCCTGGCTCGATATTTCAGTGTCATTGTTTTTTTGTTTGTTTGTTTTTGATACAGGGTCTCTGGCTAATTTTTTACTTTTTTTTGTAGAGGCAGGTCTCAGTATGTTGCTTAGGCTTGTCTCAAACTCCTGGCCTCAAGCAGTCCTCCCATCTTGGCCCCCAAAAGGTTGGGATTACAGACAGGAGCCACCGTCTGGCCAAAGTGTCATTTTAAAATAGCCTGTTTCTTTATCTCATCTTCCATTTCAGCAAATCACCTGATTCTGTCTCTGCAATATCTCTGACATGTCATTTTCTCTTCATTGCTGCTCATGCCTCCCAAACTCTAGCCCTTTTACCTCTCACTTGAATGATGAATTGGACTCATCGTTGTTTTCCTACATCTATTTTTCTGTTCCAGATTACGCTTTTTAAAACACATCTTAAATCAGTTACTTAAATCCTCAAAATATTTCTAAGCTTTGTTATTGGCTACCAGATGAAGAACAGATGCTTCCAGCTGGTGTTCAGTATCTTCTGATTTTCCTCTATGGGGGAAGTCAGAAAGCTTTAATACCTGCAGAAATCAGATACCTAACAATTGCTGAAGCAAGATTTATGAAAAATGGTTATCTTTATTACAAAACAACAATAAAAACTCAGCCTAGTCATAAAAATAGATGGCAACTGATATTTGTAGAGGTAATAAGTGTTAGGGACTGTGGCCTTCAACAGAGTACATACCCTGTGCTTCAGGGCTCTACTTTTGCTCAAATTCATTGATTACTGACATGTAGGGTTGCAAACCCAGCATTGCTATCAGAATTTTAGATTTTTCAAGAGAAGCCAAACATTTAGAGTTGTATGTGTAATCTCGCAATATTTAAACACTGGTTGCTAACTCACACACTTTCTTTCTCTTGCTCATTCTCTCTTTCTTATTATAATTAGGAAACTAAATACTGAGGAGGTCAAACAAGTCATCTCTTGGCTCAATTCAGCTCTGGTCTGACATTTACTCCATTGGTATTGTAGTACATGTCTCTTATTCCTTGTACAGGCTTTATTCTCTCTGCTCCACCTTTCTCCTACCACAACTTCTATGGTCTTGCCTCTTTGCCTTTGTTCTTGTAGTTCTTATCCCCAGGAAAGCCTTCTTTACATCCAGTTTATTGAAAACTTACCTATCATCACAGTCTACCTCAAATTCTATGTCCTGCATAAAACTCCTCCCAATCCTCTCTGCCAGGCATCTCACTTCCTTGTACAGTTCCCAAGTCACCTCTTTTGTGGTGCATTGCTTGACTCTGCCTTGTGCATTTGCTGTTTATACTTTTATGCTTCTATTTTACTATAAGATACATGAGGCAAGACCATCTCTGGAAACGTCACCATTTTTGCAAATAGCATCTCAATATAGGATGGAACTCAATAAATCTTAGTTTGAACTTGCCAAGAGCTGGGAAGGAAGATTCTCTGGGTTTGAGCATTTTTTTTCCCTTTAAAAACTGTAGTTCATCTGCTTCTTATCAAAAGTAAATGGATTCATCCAATTGCCTTCTTCCTCCCCATAGTCCAGATACCATTGCCATTGTATATGTCAGAACTCACTTTTGTGGCACATAATGTGATATGGAATCTACTTTTAAGAAGGAAAAACATCAACGTACAGGAAGATCAGCCGATATATATAGAAAGTTGATTCTAGACAGGACGGTGTTCCTATTCCTTCCTCAGTAAAAAGGCAACAGATTTGCTCATTCTTACTCTCATTTAGAGCTCTTTTTATTCCTTTTTCAGATGCCGTGAAATATTACTTAATCTTCAGAGTTGATGTTTTGGACCTGAACTTTCTTTGCTATACCACATTAAGTCCTGAGCTCCTGATCAGATAACAGGCAATCAGGCAGGCTGCCACATAGCAAACAAATGACCACAGAGTACATTGGGAACTTAGTCATGCATATTTAAAAGCACTTAGCCTAAGCACATTTTTATTGATGAATGATAACTGCTTTGACATATCTATACTACCATCTTGCTCCTTAAATTTAAATACATCCTGGTAGTCAGTCCCTCAACTTTTAGCTGTAAAAAAAAAGCATTTATAGAAAGTCATGTTTTTGTTCCACTGACTAACCTGGCTGAAGGCTTAAATTATAGTTTAAGAAATTTTACGGAAGCCAAGACATGCTTTAAGCTATATTCTAATGAGCAGATTTGTAGTTCTATTCATATTCAGCATAAATAAACATCAAGGGACCATTAAAACATTCAGTATTAAAATTATCATTAAAAGATTCAAGGATGTTTAAAATAAAAATACCCGTTTCCCAACCACCTAACACATAATAATTAATTTGATTTCTTCTGGTTTCTTTCAGTTTTACATCAAATATGCAAATACTTTTTAACTAGTTTTAAGTATACTTTATGTAAACTGTTGCTAAACTGCTCTTTTACATTTCCCATATTCCAGTAGATTGTTTCATCTTTTAATGGAAAATGATCTATAGATACAATAGGACCTAAACATCTATATTTTGAGGTATGCTGTTTTTATAGAAATCAATAAAAATGTAGAACTGTAATTCAACAATAACTACAGGCTCTCCCTATAAATACAGGCTCTCGCTTCAATAGTGTATTGTTTGCTGATGCTAGAAGTACAGTCCTGAGATGACCATACAGAATAGGTTCATATAGGAGCTAAGGAAATATGGCAAGGCAGATGCTGGCCAGTATTCATCTTCAAACAAGTGTAACTTGTATTTATGAAAAATGTGACTACTCTTAAAAAAAAAAAGAAAGAATTGACACTGGTGTCATATCAGCCAGTCATGAGTCACTTATGGTCCATGAGTTTTCCTTAGGAGGTTTCCTGAGGGAATCCTGGGAATTCCCCAAGGTGGCGAGGCTGGCAGGACCATCCTCGTTGCTGGTAGCTTTAATGTATCATACAGAATTGCTGCCCTGTGCATGCAGTTAAGTAGCTTTATGGATTATATGTTTTAATTTTAAAAATTTACCCCCACAAAAGGGATAAGTGGCTTTAAAAGATTCCAGAAAAACTAAAGTTTGAAGATGCTACTAACACAAGCCAAGTAAATTTTAACAAATATAAAATGTCTTTGTATAAATGGCCAGTGATAAGCAGAGTATCATGATTTGTATTTTGATATGCTGTTAATGTTTTTCATTCTCAATAATTTCTTTCTACATTATTTTTAAAGTCTGCTCTTATTCCTTGAGTGTGAAGTGGGAAGGAGCAGAATGTCTGCCTTGCGGCCAAGAGCAGTGAGGCTGTGACCAGCAAGCATGGGAACCTGAGAGGCTGTGTGGATGGGATGAGGCAGCTGCATTAGGGATCTCAGAAACTGACACCTGAAGAAGCCACGTGTTTAGGGGACTTAGTGGAGCCATATGGATTGATTGTGGCTGGGTGTTCATCCCTGCTAACCCCTCTCCTTTGATATTTTATAACTCGCTCCATCCCCAAATAAGAAACAACCTGGCATGGCATGGTGGTGTATGCTGTAGTCCTCCCTAACTGGGGAGGCTGAGGCAGTTTTGAGAAACCCAGAAGGTCAAGACTGCTGTGAGCCACGATCATGCCACTGTACTCCAGCCTGGTTGATGGAGCAAGACCTTGTCTCCAAAAAAGAATAAAAGAAAGGGGCAACAGAGGGACAGAGGGAAGAAAGAAGCCCTGGATTGACAGAGTAGATTTCAACCACCGTGTGGAATAGGGGGCTTAACAGAGAAATGACAGACATTTCTTATACACCTGAATGTGGCCTGAAAATTGTACCAGCTCCAATATACACAGACAGCAGTTTCAGTTCTCTTATCTTCCTGTTCCACACCAGTGGTCCCCAAACTTGTTTGCACACTGATATCACCTGAGGAGCTTAAAAAGCTGCCAAAGACTGTATCTCATCACTAAAGATGATCCTTTTAATTGATCTGGAATGTGTGCTGAGCTTTGCCATTTTTAAATGATCCCTAGGTGCTATGGTTTCAATGCATGGCCCCTTCAAAATTCAGGTGCTGCCAATGAGGTAGGATTAAGAGGTAGGGTCTTTAAAAAGTGATTAGGCTATGAGGGCTACTCCCTCATGAATGGGATTGGGTACCCTTATAAAGGGGTTTCACTGAATAAGTTTATCCTCTCTTGCCGCTTCCACGATGTGAGGATGCAGCAAGCAAGTCCTATGTGCACTATGGGAATCACTGTTCTAGAGCATTTCCAGTGCTCTGTCAATATATGAATTACATGGCTCATTTCTGTGTCTTTCCAAACATGGCATCTTGATGACCAATTCTCAACTAAAAAAATTCAAATGCATTTTTGATATTATAACTTACTTTCTATTATGAGATAATTGTGCAACAAAACAAAAAAAAAACAACTCTGTTAAAAGCTTTTTCCTACAGTCTCATAACCAGTAGCATCTGCAAAACCCAGTCTTGTTAACACGAGTTGTGTTAAATATAAATTGTTTTTGAATTATATATAATTAGGTGTATATAGCTATAAATGTATTATATACATACATACTTATTGGATGGTGAAATATCTAAATATCTTTCTTTTCTTCATCATATCCTGGATTAGTGTTTTAGGCAAGGTATCTTTTCCCACTATTCCCTGTCAGTAGAAGCTAAGCATTGGTTAACATAATCTCTTCCATGTCCTGACTAAAACTGTATTTTATTTTTAAGCTACACATTGAGCTTAGCAAGAAAACTTGATTCTCCTCTTTCTTTAACCATTCACCCAGTTCAGTTGATACTACGTTTTAAGGGCACTTGAATCTCCTGCTTCTCCCTATTACCGTAGTTCAGACCAGTATCTCTTACCCAGATTACCGCAATAGTTTTCTAACTGGTTTCCCTGCACTCTAGCTGGTTCCCTTTTAATCCATTCTTCACACAGTCACTAGAGTGATCTTCATAAAATATGTATGTGTTCATTTCACTTCCTGATCATGCCAAGATTCCCACAGCCCCGGGATGGAATCTAAACTACTTAGCCTGCTTTAGAAGTTTCTTCATGTTTTAACCACTGCCTCTTCTGGCTTACTTCCCAGCCTACATGTAAGCTTCATTCTTAGGACTTCCCATTTCTAAGAAGCATGAAACCCTGAGAGTTCTTCTACGAAGTTTGGCTTCCTCTTTCACAGGGAGACTTTGATTTGGGAATGTTGTTTGTGGATTCTTAAAGTTCAGATTGCTGAAAGTATTGTAGCACATAGTGCTTCTTTCTCAAAAACAAGCCAGTCTGCAGTCATTTCTCTATTCACTTGCCTGTATGAGGACAGAGGCCTTGCCATGTTTGCACGACATTACTCCTTTGCATCTGACACAGTCCATGGCATGCAGGGGATAAAAAAAAATATTTATTGTGTAATCGAGGGAATGACATTATATAGGTCTTTGCTCCTTTTCCTACTCATTATACCTAACTCCAAGCTACTCCCGAACTAGAAAACTCTAGCTAAAATCTGATCAGTCATGAAGCATGTGTACAGGAGCAACCATGTGAGCAGAGGCACATACACACCTCAGCTGAATTTGATATTACCAATTTGGGGATTCTAATTAAATGCCAAGTCTATTGTTATAGTCTGCTTAAAGTTCTGGGAAAGATCATTTCTGCTCTTTCATTTATGGAATTAGCCACAACCATACTATGTAGAGTGATTCATTAGCTATATATTTATGAATGGTTTTGTAAGGCTGGTTCAGATGTATAAGTCCATGTTCTCTACATTGGTATGTCCATGATATTTCATTGACATTTTACTGCGTCTCTGAATTCTATATTCTTTGTTCAATTGACACGAATTTGGTCACAACAGCAATTTTGAATTTCAAAGTTAAAATTATCAAGTGCAAAGCATTACATGCCTAAAAGCCATGCTTTTCTATAATATTTTAACCTAAATGTGGATAGTAGTAATTAAAAGATTAATGAATTTCAAAAGATTTTTTGAGTCTTTTAAAAGTTATTTGTGCCATACATTTTCTGATTGTATCTGAAAACATAAATTTACATTTATATTTTGTAATTGAACAGTAGACTTTATTCTCCTCTACCTGATTAGTACTTATTACTACAAACATGGAGCACATGGCACGTGCAGCAGCTAATGTGTTACAAAATAAGTGGGATGGGCAGGAAGGAAAAGAAAGCACATAGGCTTTTTCAAGTGGTCTTTTAAAAACAAGTTTGTTATTTCTACCATCTCATCAAGTTTCCCAGTTGCTTGGTGAATCTTTGAAAGTGTCCGCAGTAGTGTTTATTGCCAACTAAGTAGGGCTCACCATAGTACATTTAGTAAAATGTAAAAGTAAATTCTGTGCAATTTTATCTTTTGACATTTATTATAAAAGAAGTAATGGCTTGTGAAGTGACTCACGTAAGATACCAAATACAACACAAAATGTAACATGCAAAGTCAGTGAAAAAGACAAATAACCTACTATTCTTCTTAAAGGAAGCTACCATCTTTTCTGGAATTTGATATCTCAAGCTAGATTAATTATCATTCTTAGGCCAGGATATACTATTATCATTTGACTAAGCATGGCCATCTTTTGTTTTAATAATATAAAAAGCCCATGAGCCTACAACCTCCCCTAAGAACTGAAATTTATATTTATCTATACACTATTTTCTAGCCCCTTTCTCTCTTCTCAGAGATAACCATTATCCCAAACTTTGTATATATTATCCTTTTTAAAAATAGTTTCATCACATACACATAAACAAAAAAAAATGCATATACCTAAACAATACCTTGTTTATGTTTGTTCGGTTTTGCTGCTTTTTGTTCAGCATTGTTATTGAGATTTATCCATGTTGTTGTATCTATAAAGTATTTGTTTTCAATTGCTTTACAATTTACAATGAACATATACCACAATTTATTTACGCATTTTCCTGTCAATAGGCATTTGGAGTTTTCAAAGTTTTTATTATTCTTAGCTGTGATGTAGGAGCTCTCTTACTTGTGTCTCTGCATGCACATGCAAGTGTTTCTCTTGTGTTTATACCTTGGAAAGCAATTCCTGGGCCACAGCGTATAAAATACTACACTCTACAAGATTTACAACTCAATTATTTTTGAAAAACTGATTTATCTTCACTCACATTTGGTATTGTCAGACTTCTTAATTTTTGCCAAATATTTTGAAAAATGATATGGTGATCTGATACTCATTTTCAAGATTTTTTTCATAAGATTGATCAGCTTTGTCAGTTTATTTGTCAATACATTTATTTTGATTAAAACGTGTGTTTTTCCCAGTTTTCCATTGCATTTTAATTTATTTTTTTCTTACTGATTGAAGTGACTTTTTAAAATATACTTGACGCTCATCCCTTCAGTATATCTGTTGCAAGTGTCTTCTATTTTGTGGGCTTTCATCTTCTTTACAATGTATTTTAATTTTAATATGGCCAAATTTATCAATATATTCCTTTATGAATTAAGCTACACACATATTAAAAGATAGTATTGGGCATGTATATGCATGTAATACATGTGTATGTGTGTATATATTTTCCCTATATGATTATTTTCTTGGTTTCAAATCTCATGATTCCAAAAACAAGTTATTTGTAGAATGGAGGATACCAAAGCTTGTATACAGACTAATTACAAGTTGTTTTCTGAATTGAGAATTGTTGAGAAAACTTTCACCTTAGTATTGGAGAAATATTGCATTCTAGATTTATTTTTGTACACTAGAAACTCCAATTTTAGTCAACTGATAATATCCTATTTTTCCCAGGCCAAAAACTGACACATTATATGTAATGAGAATGTGGGTATTCTTGAGAGAAAAGGTATCTATATCTTATAATATTTATTTCACTTATATAATCAGAAAACTAATAATAAACCCAAAATGTAAGAAATCATTGTGTAATATTTTTAAAGTAGTGAAACTATGCCATAACATAAAGTTATATCTAACTTTTCTTGAGTACTTGCTAAGTACCAGGCACCATTAAGCACCTCATAGGTATTAATACACACCATTCTCAGAACAATCCTATGAGGTAGGCACCACTATTCTTATTTACACATGATAAAAATGGGACAGAGTTCCACTTTCTTTTTGTCCTAGTTCTCCTGGAAAATAGTGGAGCTGGAATCTGAACTCAAGCTGGCAAGCCCTTTGAAAACAAAGGGGGCACTATTCAAAGCACTTTGGGGAAACGTGTAAACCAGCAGCAGGGAATAGACAAGCCAAGTTATGTAACCACCTAGCCATACAACATGCAGAAAGCAACATTTCTCGAGAATTTTTATCACTTTGGAACTAGTGAACATAATCTGTATCTTGTGAATGTTCACATCCTTTAATATGTGGAAATTTATAGTTAGTCCCTTTCCATCTAGCCTCCAGTAATCATTCATGCATTTAGGCATCAGAATAGTACAAAATCCAGCACCTGGAGTCCTACCAAGGCAGACCTCAAGTTTTCCCTGCTGAGTCTTCTTGGTGATGCCTGGATTTCAGCCAGAGAAGCCTCAGCACTAACCTGTTTGTGTCAAGAGAATTGGTTGTCACAGTGTGCTCCCTTTTAGATAGAAACAAATATTACGTATCCCAGCCTTCACTCAGTATAAGATGAAAGAAAGAATAATGAGGTTTTTGAAATTGATAGCTCAAAAGGGAGAGAGCTGTGCGTTGAGACCAATGTGACTTCTTAATCCTCATTTGGCTTTTCCGATGACTTATAATCATAAAAATTGCAGCTTAAAAGTATCTGTGATGGGGAACAAATCAACACCAGTCTTCTTAAAGCATCCTGAAAAGTATGTTTTATGTAAGTGGCCATTACTGGCTACTATTTTTGTGAAAAGATAGATTTATGTAAGTAAGGTTTCTCTTTCCTTGCCTTTTTGGATAGAATCCATTTTAAGTCCAGTAATTTGAAAATAAACATTTTAAAATTAAGTGAAAAAGGAGAATTAATAGTGTTCTTGGGTTGGGGAGACACCCTCCAACAAACAAATGTTATTCTCAGACTTGCTCATCCGACTGTCAGTAGCAGCTAACCCTGCTTCCCAATGCACAACTCACTGTCTGCCATGAATGTCACCTGCTATTGCCTGTGAATGAAGAATTACAACTGTACACCATAAAAAGAACGCATGGTATTGCAGAAAAGTAACATATTTCTAGTAGGATTGGTCCTGATTCAAATGCTTTTCATTTATAGACAAACGCTACAACTGAAAAAGACAACTTGAAGACATACGTTTATTCTACTTAATAGATTTCTTAATTGTGCTTTCATTTACATACTTTTATTGATTCTACAATGTTTACCTTATTGAGCAAAGCAACTACACATATAAGAAAAATCTAATCATCATTTTACAATGAAATAAAAGAGTGGTTCTTTGGCATTCCCTTTTTAGATTGAAGCAGAAGGCAGTGCATTTGGCTTAACACTTGACTTCTTTTCACTTAGCTATGTCCAAAAACAGAAGTGCTTACACTGAGCCACAGTTATTAATCACAGGGAATCTTAGGCTCTTACAGATAACAGATGCTTGCTAAAGTGTTTGTTGAAGGAACAATAGAGGGTGTCATCAATTATTTTTAGACTGTGATATGTGATCCTTATTTTATAGTAATTTTTTTCTGAATATGGCATATTTGAAATTCAATGGGGGAAAATAAACTGGCTTATCCATTGTACAAGGACAGTTTTAGGTTGACATTCTCTTAAAGCTATTTTTTACTTAATGATTGTGTTTGGCTAATGAGTAACATATTTCTAACCCATTATCAATAACATCAAAGAAACAATTTGGGGAGAAGTATACCTACCCCTACATATTCATTTCAAATGGAGCCTTGGCTACCCATGATGGTATTCCAAAACCCTCATGTTGGCTGAAAATAATTTTATTAGACTATTCACTTGAGGTTTTCAAGAAAATTTGTAGACACTTTCTGTATTTTGTTTTTGTGTTTAATTCAAGTAAAAAATATGTTTAATAAAGGCATCGTTTAGAATTTTAACAGCTATATAAGTCAAGTAAAAAGCCACATTTATTAGCCCCAGTAGGTAACTATAAAACTCAGACATAAAATTAATATCTTAAAAAACACACAGAAAGAGGTAGAACTCCCTGTAGCTTATGTCAGCTGTCAAAAAACAGTGATATATTGTCCATCTCCACTAAGTTGCTTCACCACCAGCAGGTTTTAGTTAACATTATTGTGATAGTGAATGACCCTAAAGGGGTCTCCCACATTCATTTATGGCTCACTCCTAATAACCCACAGCTGTGTGAACACCATCAGCTGTGGGAGTTTCCGTTGGGCACATTGAAAGTGGTGGTATGTCACTCCATATGCTTCTATGGGTTTCCTTTGACTACTCATAATATTCCATCAGTCCAGCTGTCAAGAGCTGATTCCTCAGCTGGACTGATGACTTGAAAAGCTACTCACCAGTCTTTAATTGTTTCTCATTGTTGCTACAAAAAAGCTAGGAGTTCTTTGTTAGCACTGGGTAAAAAAATGAAGATGAGCTCATTTCAAATTAAAGCAGCTGAGGCTCTGAATAGGACAATCCCCCAAACTCATAAACTTTTGTTTTTATGTACTGAAGTCCACATGGTTGTGGGGATCCCAAGTAATTTGGAGGAGAATTGTGATTACTTCTATTGCGTTAAATATAATCAGGATTTTGCAGAGGAGGCACCAAATGGAGCTTTGGGCACAAGTTTAAGAAGTGATCTTATTTTGTTGGCTTATAATAGAGGTATTTAACTTTCAAACTTGTTTTCTGAAGAAAAGCAATGAACATAAAGAGGTAATGGCAGTTTTACTGTAAAATTTTAATTTGAAAAGAATTGTGAGATCATTTTGTTATTTGGAAAAAAACAAAGGCATTATTGAAAAAATAGAGTATCTAAAATCTATATAGAAAATTAAATAGAAATAAGAGAAAAGTGGTAACCGAATAATTAATCTTATTAATTCTGTAATGAGATTAATGGTTCTTTTTAGTCTTGTATATTGATACCATCTCTTAATTTAGAGCCAGTCGTACAGAGCCTTAGCAATTTATTGCTTGAATTGTCAGAGGAAAATAATGTATTGATGTTTTTATGTTAGCCTTGTTGTGAAATATAGATATATTTTTTAAAAAATTGGAAAATCCTTTTAAGAAGCTTGGTAGAAAGGACACAGTTTCTAGGGAAGATAACTTAAGATTGATTACTTTTGTATCTTTAGCCTTCTCTTACCAATAAAAATTTATTTAATTTTCCATGTTTCTGTTTACCTGCTTTTATAAAAGGCCAGAAAACAACAGACTAACTCTAGGATATGAGGAACTCTTTATAAATACTTATAAGTACTATTGTAATAGTTCTATACTAAAGTATATACAATACTTCTAAAGCTTTAACAAGTTATGTTGAAACAAAATGAATATGATTATTCCTATTTCATTAGAAATTTGTGTCTGTGAAATCGTCCTAAATCTTCAAAATCAATTAAGGTGTATTTTTATAGAACCTTGAAGCAAAAGACTCTAAGAAACATTAATGGAACTTCATCTGTCCAAAAATTAATGGTCCCTGATAATAGTTGTAATTCGAAGAAAAAGGATTCATTGTGTAATTCTCAACTCTATTATATAGCCACTTTGTTTTAATGCTATCTTCACACTTCCGAGAGTTCAGCTATATTGTGATAACCATTGATTACTTTCTCTTACTACTTTAGCTTTCCTTATATATTTCATAAGACAGAAATAACATATACTTTATTTAAAAACTTTTACACCTTACAAATATCAATAATTGGTCCTTCAAATCTTTTCTTACATAGTGTAGGAAATGTAATAATTATTCTTTAAAATGACCTCTTGAAGTAAAACAGATGGGAAGATGCTTTTTTTAATTATTAAACTGTTTTTTTTTACAGTGAGTTGATTATTTCAAAAACGTCATAGAAAACAAAGTGCTAAGAATTGCTGTAATCAAGATAAAACAATAAACATTTGAAATGTGATAAGAGGGTTTATTAAATGTCGACCAACAAATTTTAAATGTAAAATATGAGATTTATTACACTTATATGTATCTCACAGTAAATAATCTCTTCTCAAATTCTTCAAGCAAAATTTAATTATTAAACCTCTTTGTGGTTTTATTTCACAAAACATTGAAAAAAAAAAAAAAAGGAAGCTTAAGATGAAACTCAGAAAGCTGTCAGGAGCACCAATTTTCATACCTGATACTATTGGGTCTGTTTTAACTGAATTGAAGTAAACTTACGACAAAGTCATTGACCACCTCTCCCACCCAGATGTTTGCTAATGTATTATAATGGAGGACATACAATCAGGGAACATCTCATATACTTAGATGTCACTAAATCAGAGAGTTTGGGTATAAACATGAAACCCTCTGTGAAAATCAAGGATGGCTTGATGAGATTAACAGGAAAATTATTTCACAATAAAACACGAGCAGGAATATTGGAATCTTATGGAGGCTGGAAATTCAGTCATTAAAAGAATAGCTGAGAGTATTGGGACCCATGGATATCCACGTGCAGACAAATGCATCAGACACAGACCTTACCGACTTTTCACAGAAGTTAACTTAAAATGGATCATAGACATAAATGTAAAGGTCAAAACTGAAATTTGTAAAAGATAACCTAGGAGAAAATCTAAATGATTTTGACTATGGCAATGACTTTTTAGATACAACACCAAAGGCATTATGCTTGAAAGAAAGAATTGATAAGCTGGACTTCATTAAAATTAAAAACTTCCCTATGATAGACAATGGTAAGAGTATGAGAAGATAAACCAAACCACAGACTTGGAGACAACATTTGCAAAAGATATCTGGTAGAGGACTATTATTCAACATATCCAAAAAAAAAAAAAAAAAAAACAAAACCTCATAAAACTTAATGACAAGAAAAAGAACAATTCAATTAAGAAATGGACAAAACACCTGAATAGACATCAAAGAAGATATACCAATGGCAAATAGACATATGAAAAGATGTTTAGCATCATATGTCATTAAGGAACTGCAAATTAAAGCAGCAATGAAGTATCACTGCATACCCTAGATAGTGGTCAAAATCACAAACACTGACAACACCAAAAGCTGTGAGAAGGTGGTGCAACTAAAACTCTTACCCATTGCTGGTGGAAATGCAAAATGGTACAGCCACTTTGGAGGACAGTTTGGCAGTTACAAAACTAACCCATAGTCTTACCATACAATCCAGTAACAGCACCCTTTGATACTTACCCTTTGATACTTACCCAAATGAGCTTCAAACTTATATCCACACAAAAACTTGCACATGAATGTTTATAGCAGCTTTATTCATAATTGCCAAAACTTGAAAGCAATCAAGATTTCCTTCATTAAGTCAATGGATAAACTGTAGTACATCCAGACAATGGAATATTATTCAGCACTAAAAGGAAATGAGCTATCAAACTATGAAAAGACATGGAGGAAACTTCAGTGCGTATTACTAAGTGAAAGAAGTCAGTCTGAAAAGTCAACACACTGTTTGATTCCAACTATATGACATTCTGGAAAAGGTAAAACTATGGAGATGGTAAAACTATGGAGATATTAAAAAGATTAGAGGTTACTAGGAGGAAGATGAAGAGAGGGATAAATAGGTGAACACAAAGGATATTAAAGTCAGTAAAACTATTTTCTATGATACTACAGTGGTAGATAAATGTCATTATACATTTTTCAAAACCCATGAAATGTACAACATCAAGAGCGAACTTTCATGTAAACTATGGACTTTGGGTGATAATGATGTGTCAGTGTGGGTTCATTGATTGTAACATATGGGGCACTGTGGTGCAGGATGTTGACAATGGAGGAAGCTATGCATGTGTGGAGGCAGGGGCCTTATGAAATCTTTCTACCTTCTGTTCAATATTGCTGTGAAACTCAAACTGCCCTAAAAATGTTTATTTTAAAAATAGCTGAGGACTTTTAAAGAACAGGACTGATATTTTACCATAAGATATGTGCTAGGCATGAGCAGCTGTACAGCACCCGCTCCACTGCCTCAGACCATCTACGCAGTCTGCTTTGCATATTCTCCAGTTAGTGGTAATTAGGAGGGAGTAAAGAGCTTGGGATGATGGCAGGAACCTACCATTGAAAGGGCTCTCAGGAAGAATCAGGGCATGGTGAGAGTACCTGTCAGAGCAGCAGCTGGCAGGTGGATGGCTCAGGAGTGAATGGAGACCACTTCCCTTTGTCCCGGAATGATACTAACAAACTATTGGATGTTGCATTTTGGGTGCTGGGAAAAGAGTTGACAGAACAGATGACATCTGCTTCTATACTTGTGCAAAAGATCTATTTTATTTTGCATTTTGTATTGCCTCTATTTGAATATATGGAGGATAATGTCCTAAAGAAGTAGTGTTAGGCAGATAATGGATACTGTATAAAGTTGTAAGTGAATGGAGAGAAAAACATAAGAAGCAAACTTGATACCAGATGGATAGGGATAAAAGTAGTAACTATAACCATTACATGGAAATATTTCATTTAATTTAATTTTTTGAAAGTGCCATAGTAATTTTATAAGAAGGACAGATTTTAAGCTAATGCTTATGGATATATGAAAAATAAAGATTTTGAGGGAAATAGAAAGCTTTTTAAAAAAATTCTAAGCTGTGACATAAGGAAATCTCATAGTTCAGTCAACTAGAAGGGAGATAAAATAGTGTCCAGGCATTTCTTAATTGGAAATTTCTTTTTCTTAGCTCAAAAAGAATATTTCCATCTGTTCTAGCATCTGCTTACTGTGGTTCAAGAATTTCTTCAATTTAACAACTAGGTGTGTCAATTGTGACATCTGGGAATGTTTATAAGGACACATGCAAAGAAAGGTGAGGTGGCTGCTAACTGGATTACATAAGCTTTTCACAGATTCCTTGTAAACGCATAGAGTTGAAATAGCTGATCACACGACACTTTTATGCTCTTTTAAAAAAGAAGCTCTAAATTTTTATAATATTGGAAATGTACCTTCTTCCCCCCAACTTCTTTATCATGAGAAGAGCGGAAGGTTTGCCTAATCATGGCCATAGGAGGATTTTAGAGATGTAACTTCCAGGTCGGTTTGTGGGATTAATCCCTTTTGGGGATTTGGGAAAGTGGCTTTGGGAAGTTGCCTTCTTTCTCTTTGACTCAATTTTTCCACTGGTTAAAAAGCAAATTTAGGCCGGGCGCGGTGGCTCAAGCCTGTAATCCCAGCACTTTGGGAGGCCAAGGCGGGTGGATCACGAGGTCAAGAGATCGAGACCATCCTGGTCAACATGGTGAAACCCCG
>NW_016107393.1:4500159-4585304 GCF_001604975.1 Cebus imitator
AAAAAAGCAAATTTAAATACCTCTTTATTCCAAATATACTGAAATATTAAGAAAGGAAATATACTAGAAATACAACCTATGAATGCAAATGAAGATCATTACATTTGAGACTCCTACCATCTTTTATGCTTACTTTGGCAGCTCTGGAATCTGAAACTTTTAATTTTAAATTTTATGTGAGGAAGAAAATACTCATCTTAAAAGTTTAGAGGTTCTGAATATGGCTGGAATATGTAAACTTTTCTATCTACTTTAAAAAATCATTTTTAATGTTTATGTTTATTATTTTTGTTTAACATTATAGCTATAAAATGTCTCTAGTCTTTTATGCTTTCAATTAGCATCAGGTACTCAGTGAACCAGTACTTTTTGTACGATCATTTTTGTATTTCATCTTTGGAAATTGAAAAAGTGAAAGGGCATAAATTTAATTGGTATTCTATCATGTGCATGAAGCAAATGTCCCTTGCCCCTCTGCCTCTAATGTACATTCCAATTCTACTTTTCTTTGAAGTGATTTTCTATAGTCTTACAGTACAGATTCTCCTTATGTGGCTATCAGGGTGGCTCTCAGGTGGCTCCTGAGAATTCTGTTTCTGACCAGTAAACTGGTCTTCAAATCATGATCAGAACTCATCAGCCCTCATCTGTAAAGGTCTTGGTCTCAGTTGGATCACTCATAGTCATATACTGTCCATATTCTCCTCTTCTGGTTTGATTGGAATTCTGTGTGTTTTGGAAAGAATGAGGTAAGATATAGGAAAAGGATGAGAAATTGAGGAATCTGACGCAAACTTGCCTAATGTCATTCATATAAGGTGTATGATAGTTGGGGAGTTAAAGTGCTGATGTTCCTTCACGTATTCCCCAAGAAGTACAGAATATGAGAGCTCTTAAGTTACTCTCTATGTTTTGTTGGTTTGCTAGAATACATTTAGCAAGTATTTGCTATTCTGTATCTACCCACAGCTATAATATTAAGCATATTAACAGAGTCAAAAATGGAGGACTGAAACAAATTTATATTTTACCAGAAAATACAGGAAGAGATTCTTTTTTTTTTTTTCCCCATTTATTTTATTGCATTTTAGGTTTTGGGGTACATGTGAAGAACATGCAAAATTGTTGCATAGGAACACACGTGGCAGTGTGATTTGCTGCCTTCCTCCCCATCACCTACATCTGGCATTTCTCCCCCTGCTATCCCTCCCCAGCTCCCCACCCCCCACCGTCCCTCCCCTATTTCCCCCCAACTGACCCCAGTGTGTAGTGCTCCCCTCCCTGTGTCCATGTGCTCTCATCGTTCAACACCCGCAGGAAGAGATTCTTAAGCTGAGTTTAATTAGATAAAGACCACAATGAGATACCATTTTACACAGATAAAAATTGGCAAAAATTAAGCAGTCTAACATGTCTAAGCATTAGCAAGACTGTGGAGCAACTAGCTGTCTTATTCATTGCTGGTAGGAAAATAAATGGTTTCTACTACTTTATAAAATAATTTCATATTTTGTAAATCAGAGCATTTATGTACCATTTGACCCAGCCATTCCACTTCCTTATCTGTATAGAGCCATGTGTACCAGGAAGCATGTGCATGTGTTTATAATGGCCTCACACTGGAGACAACTCAATTGTGGCCCCTGAATAAATCAACAATGGCAGTGTGTCTTGCATAAAGAATAATGATTCTGTACAACTGATGTACATCCAAAATAAAAGACCAAATGAAACAATAGAGATCAAGGGTATCTGACATAGCATCTAACACAGAGAATATATGTAATTATTTGTTGAATAAATGAATCATAAAATAATCCATTTCAGAGTATTATGGGACTAGTTTTTAAGCAGTCTTTTTTGACTACCATATTTACCTCTGAGGAGCCAAGTAACAAATCGTTACTAAGAAGCACTTTACCAGTTATATTCCCATCACTCAATGTTTCTGAGTTATGTTCATTTCTATTTTGCTATGTGAATAGTACTAAAATTTTTTTACCCTGCCTGTTTTTCTAACTAGAGCCAACTTACAAACTTTTGCAGGGCAAGGACCGTATTTTCAGGTGCCTTTCTCTTTTCTAGAACTACATAGAGTAAGAAATCAGTAACTACTTTAGGACTTAATGATGAAAAAAAATCACTTGAATTTTTATTCCTTACAAAAAAAATATATTCAGGAAAGAACAAATCATGGTCAAAGTGGTCTTCGAGCCAGGTTAAGTGCCCTTAGAGTTCAAGTTGGAACTTTTCAAAAAAAAGTTTAATATATAAGTTTCTAAACTATGGCAATTATTTTTGTATGTAGGAATGTTTGTGACAAATACAAATAAATTCTTTATGTGCTAATTCTACAATGTAATGAAATTCTTAGCACAGAAGGCATCAATGATAGAAAAACATTGTATATCTGATATTCATCCAATTAAAAACATGCTAAACAATATGTTATGCTCATTATCTTGCTGAGAAAAAGGTAATCCAGAAAACTGTTGATATTTCAGTTCTAAGAGGTTATTTTTGTTTTTGTTGTTTAATCAAGTACTAATCAGGAGAAATGCACGTTATAATAGGAGAGCCAATTTACCTGACATCAAAACTACCCAGGCAGTTAGCCTTAGATGATTATTCTTAGAACCATCGTAGCCTATTTCCAATTAAACTGTACTTCCTGTTGTTATAGTGGTTACAATAGGCACAAGTTTAAAGAGAGAAAGAAAATGTGTGTCCCCACCCTTTCCTTTCTACACAGTACATCACCAGTTTGAACCTGATACACAAATTAGTTCATGTGTATCAGATGAAAATCTTTTGATAGAAAGTAACAGAAATTCCTATTCAAACTAAGGCAGCCAAAAGGGAATGCTCTTGTTTAATGGAGCAGTCTGTATCAGATATGACCAATGTTTATTGCTAGTTCCGCTTCCTCTGCATTGGCTCCACTTTAAAGCAGGCTCTTTTGTGGTGGGTACATTTCTTATATAGCAGGAAAGAAAGCTCCTCTACTTCAAGAGTAGAGATAAAACTTGGTTTCATAGGCTTATATTTAGTCATGGGCCCATCCCTACCCAATCACTGTGTGTGGGAAACTGAATTGGTTAAGGTCTGAGTTAACGTGCCTCTAAAAACATGGTAGTGGGGAGTCAGTTGCCTCCAAGTACATAGGCTACATCTAACAAGGATTGAGACTTACACAAAATTTAGGGTAAATTTATCCTAAAGTAAAAGTATAATGTAGTAGATAATTAGATAATGTAGCACAGACTTACCCATTACTAGATAAGTCTATGCTACTTTACTAGGGGTAAGTCTATGCTACATTATCTAATTATCTACTGCATTATACCTTGCAAATCTATTCCACATTTTCTTACAGTATTTTAAATCATTGTGGGCTGTATATTTTCTTTTTATTGAGCTATAGAGGGATATTTGGCAAGAGAAAACAGTTTGATTTTGTTTGTTGGTGAAGAGGCTGCAAGCCACTTTTCTGCTAGGGGAAGGATAATAAGCTGTCAATTGGTTGCAGATTTCTTAATTCAGAGAGAAGAGTTGCTGAGGGTGTACCTGTGTTATGTAAATGAAGTAGCAACCATTGACTTAGGAAAAGCATATATTAGGATACTTCATGGCTTGAAAAACTTTTGTTCATGGAGCTTTTGCTATACAAGCTTGGAGAAAAGTCCAAGTAAGTTTGTATCATCAAAGCCTTCTAGAATCTCCTCCCTACTTAATTTGAGTCTATCTTATCACGTCAGATAGATTATTATTTCCAATGAATTTGCCTGTGTCCCCAGTGGAAACCTTGTCTGAGGGAAGGCAGATAGATGACTAGTAAATTTTAGGAAATCATGAAGGAAGATTGACTTCCTAGCAGTCTGTGGGTGTAAGACGTCCATCTCAGAATAGGCACATTGTGGGAATAATGGTCTGGACTTGAATGGTAAAAAGAGAGCTGTGATTTTGGAAGCCTAAGCATGGTGCCATGGTTTGAATGTGTCCCCCAAAAATTCATGTGTTAGAAACAATCCCCAATGCAATAATGTTGGGAGGTGAAGTCTAATAAGAAGTGATTGGTCCTGAGGGTGAAGCCCTCATGAAGAGATTAATGTCATTATCATGGGAGCTGGTTAGTTATCATGAGTCTGCAGCTATAAAGTGAGTCTTGTCCCTGGTGCTTCTCTCTGCTTTAGTGCTCACTTCTGTCTTCTATTTTCCACCATAGGATGATCCTCATGAGGTGCTGGCACCATGATCTTGGATTTCTCGGTCTCCATAACCATGAGCCAAATAAACTTTTCTTTATAAATTACCCAGTCTGTGGTATACACAGGTATAGCAGCATAAAATGGACTAAGGCAGATAGTATACCCCTGCAGCTTGTGCATCACTGTGGGAGAAGCAAAAAGGCTCAGAGGAATGTGCTGGACTGGGTCAGTTAAACTGCAGCGAATTCATATGGCAGTGATAGCAGAAATGGCAATTGGCTAGTAAGAAATGGGTCAGATAGCTTGAGAGCTTTTCTTCCATTCCTCCTTCCTTTAGTCTTTCTCTTTCCCTCCCTTCTTCTTCTTTACTGTTTTAATACTCCTGTGAAAGATGAGTAACTGAGATGATCCCTCTGGACTGTATAAGCTTCTGTGATTCTTGTCAACTTGGTTAAGTGGAAGGTAGGTTTCAAGAGGTAGCCACTGGATTTTCTTTTAAATTAGTCCTGTGGGGGATTGAATGACTAATTTGATTATGATTAAAAAGATTTATTTATGATCATAATTATACCTCAAGCTGGTAATGCAAGTCACATTGATTTTTAAAAATTCAAAACTTAAGGAGTTATTCCTAAAAATTCTGTGCCTCCTGTTTTCTCAGCTTCAAATCTGATCAAAGATAAATTTTTCTTTAAAATAATTTTTTCCCAGATCATCAAATGTGAATTTGGATGGTAGTAACATATCAAAAGAAAGAATGAAGACGAGAAACAGGAGCGGGATAGTTTTTCAGCAGAGAAAAAGGAGGTCCAGAGAGTCAAGCACTGGCACTTCCCATCCCTGTTGAGGGAATGCTGGCTCATGGATCTGTCAGACATCTTGGCAGGATTATCTCAGTTTTCTGTCAAGCTCCCTTAGACAGATGCCATTGAACAATCAAATCAAATAATTAACTCAGTTCATTTTCAAATTTCATGTTCATAAAGAAAACTTCTAATTATATTTTGGCTTCCCCATATGAAAAGAACTGACTGAATAAGGAATATATTCTTTGGGAATCCTTGGTGTCAAAGGATGGCAACATTAAACTGGGCTTTGAAAATGCTAATTTAAAAATTACTCAAGAGAACAATGAAAATTAATAGAAAAATACATTAGAAAATGTAAAAGTAAATGAAGACAATGTAATTCTCAACTCAAACTAAAACAGTTAATTGAAGGATAACAACTCTCTCATAAAGACAGAAAAGATAACAAAATTTATGTTTGGCTTTTATTCGCTTTTGGGGAGACTTACTATGTGGGTACTGGGGATACAATGAACAAGATACTCATGTTCTTTGCCCTTATGGAGAAAAATTATACTGGAGGAAAATTGATTATATTATGGCAGTTAGATAACTAGTCTTAATTTTTAATAACACAGATAAAAATGAGAAATAAAAAGTGCAATTAAAGCATGGAGTGTGGCATCTGCTCTGCTCTGATTTGTCAGGGAAGTCTTCCTGGAGGAAATAACTTGTGCCCTGGAATGTGAAGTCTGAAGGAAAAGGATAGATTAATTGTAGTAGAGGGCAGAGGAAAGTTCTAGATTGTATGAGTTTGGGTTCTTGGTTGCAAACAATAGGAACCCAACTGACCAGTGGATCAAAAAGAAATTATTTAAAGAGTATTAAACATGTTACAGAATCAATTGGGAGATTGTGAAACAAGATTAGAGAATGAGAAAGGACTTAAAAATGTAAGGCAATGGCAAACAGTCCAGAACACATCAGGGTAATTGTTTACTTGGGATGCTATCACTGGCACTGTTTCCATGTGATATTTGTGATGAGCTGTAAGTTTTTACTGTCACTGTGCCCTTACTTCACTTTCTCATGTTTCAAAGTCCTGGCAGGAGCATCTGACCAGCCAGGTGTGGTAGCCATTCTCTAATGGCTCATGGCTCCCACTGATGCATGCTGTTTGGTATACATGCCCTTGTGTAGTCCCCTCTCATGTGATATTAGGGTTCATTGCTGTGGCCAATAGAATACAGTAGAAGTGATGATACGTAACTTCTCAGGCCAGATCTTGAATAATATTGTCACTTCTGTCTTGCTCTCTCTTGGATCACTTCCTTAGAAGCCAGCTGCCCTGTTGTGAGGACACTTAAGTATCCCTTTGGAGAGGTCTACAGTGAGGAACTGAGACCTTTGCCAGTTCTAGCAACAACTTATCAGTCATATGAGTGAGCCATCTTGGAAGCATAACCCCCAGCCCCGGACAAGCTTTCAGATAATGTCTTAATTATAATGTAATGAGAGACTGGGCCAGAATGGCCCAGCAAAACTGTTCCTGAATTCTTACCCCACAGAAGCTGCATGAAATAATAATGTTTATTTTTGCTTTAAGCTGTTAAGGTTTAGGGTAAATTTTTATATAGAAATAACTAGTACACATACCTGATTCTTACTTGCCAGAAAAAGAGAGGTTGTTTCATTTTGCAGATGAGTAAATTAGCTCAAAGAGATTAGAAAATAATCTTTAATTTTTTTTCAAAATCATTTAATGAGCACTTGCATGGCTCTCTTACCTATCAGGCCCTGTTCTAAATACTTTACAAATACTAACTTATTGAATCTTTATAGCAGCCCTGTGAGATAGGCATTATTAATTTCTGTTATATACTGAATTTTGTATATCACAAATTCATATGTTGATGCCCTAGTCCTCAGTGCCACTACGTTTGGAGATAGGGCCTTTAAAGAATTAATTAAGCATACATTAGGTCATAATGATGGAGTCCTAATCCAATATGACTGATGCCCCTGTGAGCAGAGGAAGAGACATCAGGAATATATGTCCACAAACAAAAAGACCATGTGAGGACACAGCAAGAATACCCTGTCTGCAAGCCATGGAGAGAGGCCTCAGCAGATACCAAATTGCCAACAACTAAATCTTGGACTTCTACCTTTTAGATCTGTGAGAAAATGAATTCCTATTATTCAAGCCACCCAGTGTGTAGTGTTTTGTTGTGGCAGTCCTAACCAACAAATACTAGCCAATACCATAAGCATGCATGAGTCAGACTATTCTGATTGCTGCTTTAACTGCTATCCATTGCAGTAACTATCTTGACCTTGTGCTTGATGATGAGGCTACGGATAAGGAATCTAAAACACAGAGAAGTTAAGTAAGATATCCAAGATCACACAGTGAGTGATGGGTTGGGATAAGTTTGAACTCTCTAAATGAATCTATCATGCTATATATCAATAAACCAGTAAGGAGATTTTAAAAGTATGCTTTCCTTGAGAACTTTATAACTTGTACATTTTGAAAAAGGAATTGTCGGCAGAGTTTCTAAATAGGCTTCATAAGAAGTTTAAAAAATTATTTTGATCTTCACTGAAACAGATTAAAGGATCCATTCTGAATTTCTTGGACTACTTGAAAACGTTCATTTTAGAAATGTTTGAATACATGCCTGAGATATGCTGAGCTATAAGTAATCTCTGTCACTATGTTCCCTTTTTTTTGCCCCCTAAAGTGTCCGAAAGACAGAAGGAGCATCTGATGGTTTGAGTCTTGGTCAAACCCAATTTCTATCTGTCAGCTAAATGGAGTAAAATTCTTAAATAGAGAGGAGAAAAAGAACCTAATGCAATAATTTACGCTGTTGTGTGAATGCAAGGCAAATGTGGTTCAAGATTTTCTCAACACTTGCCTTGTACTGAGACACTCAGCACTTTGTTGGTTCTCTAGAACACGTCCAATTTTATAATACAGTGAGATATATATGAGAAATTTATATATTTTTCTAAACATATTGTGCAAAGAGGGTAGGATTATCGTGGCATAAAGCCCAGCAGAAACCTTATAAAATTCTTTAAATTGTTTCATTTTCATCCTCAAAGTTCCTTTCCTTGCCTTTAGCTTCAACTGTTATTTTTTTTTTCCTTCACTTACACAGACCCTGAAAAAATCCCTTGGCTATTTGATCCTTCCAGTTCTGTATAAACTCCAGTTAACAAAACAAATGCCCTATCTTCGGTAGAGCAGCAAAGACCTAAATGTAAGACCCCCAAAAAATAAAACTATGGGAAGAAGACATAAGGGAAATGTTTCCAGAAATTGGTCTGGTATTTTATTAATAAAGTGAAAGGAACAGACAACAAATGCAAAAATAAACAAATGGGATTATGTCAACTAAAAAGCCTCTGCACTGCAAAGGAAACAACATAGTGGAAAGAAAACCCACAGAATGTGAGAAGATATTTGCAAACTGTTCTTATAACAGGAGATTAATATCCAGAATATTAAAGAACTCAAACATCTCAACAGCAAAAAATAATCTGACTAAAAATGAGCAAATAATTGATAATAGAACAGACATTTCTCAAAAGAAGACATACTAGTGGCCAAGAAATCGATGAAAACAAAAGCTCAATATCACTAATTAATAGGGAAATGCAAATCAAATCCACAATGAAGTATCATCTTACTCCAGTTAGGATGGTTATCACCAGAAAGACAAAAAATAATGAATGCTGCAAAGAATGTAGAAAAAAAGGAATTCTAAAGCTTGGTTAGTGGAAAAAAAACACTAGTGGAAAAAATCACTATATGGAATAATCTGCACTCTCATGTTTATTGTAGTGCTACTTATAATAGCCAAGATATGTAATCAACCTAGGTTTCCAGCAGCATAAATCAGTAAAGAAAATGTGGTATAGATAATGGAGTAATATTCAGCCATCAAAAGAAAAATCTTGTCATTCAAGTCAATATAGATAGAACTGTAGGGCATTATGTTAAGTGAAATAAGCAGGAACAGAGAGTTAAACACCACATGTTCTCACTCATGCAGAAGCTAAACAAGTAAGAGTTGATCTCATAGAAGTACAAAGTAAAATAGAGTATACTGGAGACTGGCAAGGGTTAGGGAAAGGGAAGTATAGAAAGAGATTTGTTAAAGGATATAAAATTACAGCTAGATAGGAGTGAATTAGTCTGTTTTCACACTGCTATAAAGAAATGCCTGACTGGGTAATTTATAAAGGAGAGGTTTAATTGTTCACAGTTCCATATGGCTTGGGAGGCCTCAGGAAACTTGCAGTCATAGTGGAAGGGGAAGCAGGCACATCTTACATGGTGGCAAGCAAGAGACAGCAAGCAAGAGCAGGGAACACTGCCTGATAAAACCATCAGATCTAGTGAGAACTTGATTACCATCACAAGAACACCATGGAGGAAACTACCCTCATGATCCAATCACCTCCTTCTCTTGATATGTAGGAATGACAATTCAAGATGAGATTTGGGTGGGACACAGAGCCAAACCATATCATTCTGCCCTGGCCACTCCCAAATCTCATGTCTTTCTCACATTTCAAGATAAATAGTGTTTTCTTGACAATCCCCCACAGTCTTAATTCATTTTAGCATTAACTCAAAGTCCACAGTCCAAAGCTTCATCTGAGACAAGGCGAGTTTCTTCCGCCCATGAGCCTGCAAAGTCAAAAGCAAGCTAGTAACTTCCTAAATACAATGAGGATACAGGCTTTGGGTAACTGCTCCTGTTCCAAATGTGAGAAATTAGTCAAAATGGAGGGGCTCCAGTCCCCATGCAAGTTTGAAATCCAATAGGGCAGTCATTAAACCTTAAAGCTCCCAAATAATCTTTTTGACTTCATGTCTCACATCCCGGTCACACCGATGCCAAAGGTGGGCACCCATGGTCTTCGGCAGCTCTGCCTCTGTGGCTTTACAGGCCATAGCCCCCTTCCCGGTTACTTTCATGAACTGGCATTGTATGTCTGCAACATTTCCAGGAGCACAGTGCAAGCTGTCAGCAGATCTACCATTCTGGAGGATGGTGGCCCTTTTCTCACAGCTCAACTAGGTAGTGTCCCAGTGGGGACTTTGTGTGGGGTCTCCAATGCCACATTTCCCTTCTGCACTCCCCTAGCAGAGATTCTCCATCTTCTGCCTGGACATCCAAGCATTTCCATTCATCCCCTGAAATCTAGGTGGAGGTTCCCAAACATCAATTTTTGACTTCTGTGTACCCACAGCACTAACACCATGTGGAAGCCACCAAAGCTTGGGGCTTGCATACTCTGAAGCAGTGGCCTGAGATGTACATTGGCCCCTTTTAGTCATGGCTAGGATGCAGGGTGCTAAGTCTGGAAAGTGCACAGAGCAGTGAGGCTCTGGGCCTAGCCCAGGAAACCATTTTCCCCTTCTAGGCCTCCAGGTCTATAATGGGAGGAGCTCTGGCTAAGGTTTCTGACACGTTCTGGAGACATTTTCCCCATTGTCTTGGTGATTAACATTTGACTCCTTCTTACTCATGCAAATTTCTGCAGTGGACTTGAATTTCTCCCCAGAAAATGGGTTTTTCTTTTCCACTACATGGTCAGGCTACAAATTTCCTGAACTTTTATGCTTCGCTTCTCTTTGAAACATAAGTTCCAATTTCAAACCATCTCTTTGTGAACACATAAAACTGAATGCTTTTAGAATAATCCAGGTCACATCTTGATAAAAATTTCTTCTGCAAGATACTCTAAATAATTTCTCTCAAGTTCAAAGTTCCACAGATCTTGAACAGGGACAAGATATGTGGAACTTTGAACTTGAGAAAAACTGAACTTTAGCCAACTGTCTGCTAAAGGCTACTGTAAGTGATATTTACTCTAGTTCCAGATAAGTTCCTCATCTCCATCCGAGAAGACCTCAGTTTGAACTGCATTGTTTATATCACTATCAGCATTTTGGTTCCGACAATTTAACAAATCTCTAGCAAGTTACAGACTTTCCCACATCATCTTTTCTTCTTCTGAGCCTTCAAAACTGTTCCAGCCTCTGCCTGTTAGCCAATTCCAAAGTCACTTCCACATTTTTAATATCTTTGTAGCAGTGCCTCCCTACCTCAGTACCAATTTACTGTATTATTTCATTTTTGCACTGCTATAAAGAAATACCCAAGACTGGGTAATTTATAAAAGAAAGAGGTTTAATTGACTCATAATTCCATATGTCTGGGAAGGCCTCAGGAAACTTACAATTACAGTGGAAGGGGAAGCAGGCACATCTTACATAGTGGCAGGTGAGAAAGCAAGCAGGAGCAGGAAAAACTGTCTTATAAAATCATCATATCTAGTAAGAACTCACTCACTAGAACAGGAACAGCATGGGGAAAACTCTCCTATGATCCAGTTACCTTCCCCTCTCTACATGTGAAGATTACAATTCAAGATGAGATTTGGGTGGGGACACAGAGCCAAACCATATTAAGATATCAAGGAGGAATAAATTCTAGTGTTCTATGCCACTGCAAGATAAATGTAGGTAATAGTAATATATATTTCAAATTAATAGAAAGAGGATATTGAATGTTTTCAACATAAGGAAATAATGTTTGAGATGATGAATATGTTGATTACTCTGATCTGATCACCATACATATGCATCAAAACAACACTCTGGACTCCATGACATGTACAATTATTATTTGACATTTTTTAAAAAATTTAAAGAAAAGGCAAGGAGCCAAGATGACTCACTAGATGCAGCCAGGAAGAGCTTCTCCAACTGAAAGAGACCAGACCATCAAGTAGACTGGCATGTTCTGAAAAGGTCCCTGGAAAGTAGGCATAGAAATGGAATAGAGGGAAGATGCAGACCCTGGGCTGAAAGAGGAGGAATTTGGGAACCCTGCATGGGATTGCTGAGCACAAAGACGTTTTCTTGGCTCTAAGGTGAAGGGGTAAGTGAAATAGTCATGGAGTGGCTCATTCTTGCTATGGGCCTCCGGGATCTTAGCTGTGAGAAATGCCATGACCCCCATTGGATATCTGAGCTGGCAAGGAGAACTTTCTGGAAAGTTGGCAGAGAAAAAACTCCAACCTCTGTGGAGCATAGCCATGAGTACCCAACCCCAAGGCTCTCTCTACTGAACTGTATAAAATTGAGATGTAAAAATCCAGATAAAAGATCAACAAAACCAAAAGTTGTTTTTTCAAAAGAATAAGTAAGATTAACTGCTAGCTAAGTGAATAAAGGAAAAAAAAAATGAGATCCAAATAAACCTAATCAGAAATAACAAGCTAACATTACCATCAACTCCAAAGAAATACAAAAAACCCTGAGATGCTTATGAACACCTCTGTGCACACAAACTAGAAAACCTAGAAGAAACGAACTAAAAAAATATAACCTCCCAAGATTGAACCAAGAAGAAATCATAATCTTGAGCAGACCAATAATGAGATCTGAAATTGAATCAATAATAAAAAAACCTACCATCAGAAAAAGCCATGGACAAAGAAGATTTACAGGTTAATTTTACCAGATGTATAAGGAATTGCTGGTATCAATCCTACTGAAATTATTCCCAAAAACCTGAAAGAAGGGATTCCACACTAACTCATTCTATGATTCCAGCATCATTGTGATACCAAATCTGCTAGAGACACATTGAAAAAAGAAAACTTCAGGCCAATGTCCCTGATGAAAATAGATGCAAAAATCCTCAATAAAACACTAGCAAACCAAATTCAGTATCACGTTGAAAAGCTAATCCACCATGATCAGGTAGGCTTTATTCCTGGGATGCAAGATTTGTTCCATCTATGCAAATTAATAAATATACACAAATATATATATATATATATATATATATGTATGATAAATAGATGTAAATAATTGTTGATAATATGCAATGGGGAAAGGACTCCCCATTCAATAAATGGTGCTGGGATAACTAGCTAGCCACATGCTGAAGAGTGAAAATGCACCCCTTTCCCCTTCCTTGTACAATACACAAAAATTAACTCAAGATGGATTAAAGACTGATGAGTATAACCTAAAATTATAAAACCCTAAAAGAAAGCTGAGGAAATGCCATTCTGGACATATACCAGAAAAAGATTTCATGACCAAATTTCCAGAACCAATTGCAACAAAAACGAAAATAGACAAGTTGGACTTAATTAAACTAAGTAGCTTCTTCACAGAAAAAGAAACTATCAACAAAGTAAACAGAAAAACTACAAAATGGGAGAAAGTATTTGCAAACTATGCATCTGACAAAAGTCTAATATTCAGAATTTATAAATAAATGAACAAAAAGCATCCCCATTTAAAAAATGGGCAAAGGACACGAACAGATGTTTCTTCAAAAAGATAAACAGTCAATTAGCAAATGAAAAAACTCAACAGTACTAATTGTTAGAGAAATGCAAATTAAGCCACAATGAGATACTATCTTATGGCTATGATTTAAAAAAATCAGGATAGCTGTATTTTAAAGCCCCAAAATTAAAGATGTTGGTGAGATTGCAGAGAAAAGGGAACATTTATACACTGCAAGTGTGAATGTTAATTAGTTTAGCCACATAGAAACTAGTTTGGAGATTTTTTCATAGAACTTAAAACAGAATTACTGTTCAACCCAGAAATCTCATTACTGGGTATATACCCAAAGAAATATATACGTCATTCTACAAAAAGACATGCATGGGTGCGTTCATTGCTGCACTATTCACAATAGCAAATATATAGAATTAATCTAGATGTCCATCAATAGTGGACTGGATAGTAAAGATGTGGCACATATATACCATAGAACTCTACCCAGCCATATAAAAGAATGAAATCATGTGCTTTGCAGCATCATGGATGGAACTGGAAGCCATTATCCTAAGCAAATTAACACAGGAACAGAAAGCTAAATACTGCATGTTTTCACTTACAAGTGGGAGCTAAAGATTGAGTACACATAGACACTGGGGCCTACTTGAGAAGGAAAGTGGGAGAAGGGTTAGGGTCAAAAAACTACCTATCAGGTACTGTGCTCACTACCTGGGTGATTAAATCATCTGTACACCAGACCACAATGACATGCAACTTACCCATGTAACAACTGTTCACAAGTACCACTTGAACCAAAAATAAAATTGGAAAAAAAAGGTGAATAACAATATTTCATTTAAAAATTATTTTAAAAACTACTGTCTACAGGTAATGTTGATGTGGGATTGGGCTTTGTACAAGAAAATAAAATGTAGATGAAACTGTTGATCAATTCCAGGCTGCCTGCCTTGCTTAAAGACACTCAAATTTAGTAAAAAGCAAACATCCAAACAAAAAGCAAAAAGCAAAAACAATGCTTACGCTAGCTAACAAATATTTCCATGGGCAGGATTCAGTTGGTTTGCTATTTCTTCTTTACTGTGCCTCACTGTACCCTAAATGATTTTTCAAAATATTCCCCCTGGAAATATAAAGTTCTTTCAGAGCAGGAATTCTAGGGCTAAGAAAATACTTAACAACAGTGCATAATGACATGTAGACATCATGAAAGAGTCAGTTAAATACTTCACATGTGATCTTAGGGCTTATAGGTAGGAAGACTGGTTCATCCAGGCTGAAATCACACGTTTAATTTCAGCCTAAATCTGAAAATCAACTCTCAAATTTATAATTACAGTAACAGACTGCATATCAATTCTCTACTTATTTTGCTATGTGGTATTAGGTGACAATTTGGTTTTCTTCTCTAAGACTATGGATGAAGTGCTGACACAGTCCAAGCTGATGGAGAGGCTTAAACTAAAAAGAGATACAAGTGTAGATTGGCAGGGACCTGGCATTTTGACAGTTTTCTCCTTTCGCTAATTGTAACATTGCCCTTGTTGGAATCACTTCAGGGCCAAAATACATCTATTTCACATTTATGTGAAACAAAGAAATGAAATCTTGGTGGGAAGGGGCACAAATATCTTGGTCTATTTTTTTTCTCAAGTATTGGATTTTCAGTCATGGATTTTGTAGCATCTCCGTTGTGGTATTTTCAAAGAATAATGTAACCGAATAGACCATTAATGCATTTAAAGCTAAACATTGATGATGTGTAATGAACAATCTGCTAAATGTTAATATAATTTATCCTTTTTAAAATTTATAAACATGACATATTGCATGCACTTAGTGCTAATCTATTTTAGACATTCATTTGGGTTGACCTATGACCATAATATATTATGTTCCTTGAGATATTTATCTTGTCATTTGGAAACAAGATTACAATTAATGCGACACACATGACTTTAAATTACTACTTCAACTAGATATGTGTGAGTAATGAATTAGCCACAGCTTTGAACCCCTCTGCTTATAATTTAAATTACCAGCCTTTAGCTGGCACTTGATTGTGATCCATTAAATAAGTCACAGAATCAAAGAACCACATATTGTTTTTGATGCTAGTCCTATCAGGGATATTTTCCCATTTAATTTACCTAAACCTAGGATAATTTTTTTTACAAATTCATGCATTAAAAACAAATATGAGAGAGAGTACATATACATTTTGGTTAACAGTAAAATAAAACCATAGCCAGAGTCTATAAAAACTAGATATACAAAAAATTATCCTTTCTTGCTGAACTTTTAAGGAGCAAACAAAAGAAATGATATTGGAGAGAGTAAGCTCATATAAGAGACTTCATCCACAAAGCATTTTGCAGTAGAGGACCTCTGCTATAATTGAATATTTGTCCCCTCTAAAATGTGTGTTTAAACTTAATCCCCAATGTGGCAGTATTGAGAGGGGGGAGTTTTTAAGAAATGATTGGATCATGAGGACTCAGCCCTCATGAATAGATTAATCCATTCATGGATTAATGCTAACACATTAGCACACTTTGCCCCCTTACCATGTGATGTCCTATGCCATTTCAGGACTTTACAGAGAGTCCTCACTTGCAAGATTGTTCTCCACCAGATGTAGCACCCTTGACTTTGGACTTCTCAGCCTCTACAACTATGTATCTTGGCTCCATAACTGTAAAATGTAAATTTCTTTTCTTTGTAAATTTCAGATATTCTGTTATATGCAATGGAAAATGAACTAATATAGCCCCTTAATGAAAAGTTTAATTTCTTATATTTTTATATGCTCTTTTCTCAACATTGACTTTGTTGAGAAAGTCAATGTTTCTATTCTGGAAAGCACAGATTAGAAATAATAAATATTTATTAAATGATGTCTTTGATAATAAATTATAACCATAGTAATAGTCTCTACAAATCCTGAGGAATAGCAGATTGAATAATGGTCAGTAGCCTCCATTTGATATGACTGGATGGATATATTTTTATTGTGTATATTTAAGATATACAGCATGTTTTGATATATATATATATATAATGAAATGATTGCTATGGTCAAACAAATTAACATATGAATTTCCTCATGTAATTACTCTTTTTATAATAAAAGCACCTAAAATCTATTATCTTAGCAAATTTCTGGTGTACAATGGAATACTATTAACCGTGGTCATCATTAGATATCTTGAATGGGTATATATTTATTGAGCTCTTACTGTATGCTAGGCACTGCATTAAAGTGTATTTTATATATAAACTCATGTTTTATATATTAACTCATATATATAATAAGAACATATGTACTTACATGGACCATATGCTTTTTTTTTTTTTTTTTTTGAGATAGAATCTCGCTCTGTCACCCAGGCTGGAGTGCAGTGCTGCAATCTAAGCTCACTGCAACTTCTGCCTCCTGGGTTCAAGTGATTCTCTTGCCTCAGCTTCCCAAGTAGTTGGGATTACAGGCCTGTGCCACTATGTCCTGTTAATTTTTTGTACTTTTTTTTAGCAGAGCCAGAGTTTCACCATGTTGGTCAGGCTGGTCTCAAACTCCTGACCTCAAATGATCCACCCACATTGGCCTCCCAAAGTGCTAGCATAACAGACGTGAGCCACCATGCCTGACTGAACCATGTACTTTCTATTACATATAATTTTATATATATGAAACTTCTCTACAACAAGATCAGAAGGTTCTTGAGAGCAGAGATTATGTTTTAGACGTCTTTAGTATTTTCCCTATATACCTGGTAAAATGCTATTCACAAAGTCTTAGTAAAGATTTATTGAATACAAGTTAAGATATTCTTTTGTGACTTCACATTTTATAGTGCACTAGAGTGCAAATAGTCCTAGAGGGCTAATAGAACTATACATTACCCAAATCAAAGACAAACAGCAATAATCTGAGAAATACAGCTTCCCTTTTATTTTTATTTATTTATTTATTTTGAGACAGAGTTTCACTCTTGTTGCCCAGGCTGGAGTGCAATGGCATGATCTTGGCTCACCGCAACTTCTACCTCCCGGGTTCAAGTGATTCTCCTGCCTCAGCCTCCCAAGTAGCTGGGACTACAGGCATATACCACCACGCTGGGCTAATTTTGCATTTTTAATAGAGACAGGGTTTCTCCATGTTGATCAGGCTGCTCTCGAGCTCCTGACCTCAAGTGGTCTGCCTGCCTTGGCCCCCCAAAGTGCTGGGATTACAGGCATGAGCTACTGCATCTGGCCACAGCTTCGCTTTTATTTATTAAACTGCTGTAGATTTGCCAGATTCAGTCCATTAACAGATTAAATACCTGGTTCTAGCCTGGTGGGAGATAAACTTCTACATGTTCATTGTCTAACTGAGGAACCCAGAATAGAAATACATGAACCAAAGAACAATTAAACACTGAACCATATGGTACCATTTAGAACATGAGTTTAGAGAAAAAAGATTTTAAAAGAGGGAGCAAAACGACAGAATAGTTAGGGACATAGGCCTTTGAGTCAGACAGATGGTGCTTGAATATGGTTTCTGCTACTTTTAGCAATGTTATCTTGAGACAAGTGGCTTATCTGATCTTTTCATATCTTTAAAATGGGATCCTACCACTGTTAATGGAATCGTGGCAATTAATAAGATCATATATGTTAAATGCCAGGAACATTGCCTTACACAAGGTAAACAACCAGTTGGATTTGTTAAAAAAAACAAACAAAAAAAAAACTTCCACGGGAAGTGATACTTTAGCTGGATCTTAGAGGATGAGATTTTGGGTAAAAGAGCAAAAGATCAAGACCACTTTAGGTTTAGGAAGACCATAAACAAGAAGGCAGAAATGATGACAGCTCATATGAGCAAAAGTGAGGAGATCTGTTTGTTAGAGCTAAGCAGGAGAGCACTGGCAACAGTGAGAAATTAAATTTGTTCTGGAAAATCGGTTCAGATATTTGGGAGCATTTGATTACATGTCAGAGATGTTTCAACTGAAAGTGACTCATAGAATGGAGGATCCTCAATTGCTCTGACCTCTGTATAGAGCACTCTCAGATGTTTAGATGGCATGTTATTGTGACTGAAGTATCCCTTAATATTAAGCCTTTACTGCCAGCACTTGTCACATTGTCTTGAATATTAAGTGCAATGAATATATTGTTTTCAATATAAATTAGTGAATCTACATGATGACAGTCCTCTACTTTGCTTTCTGTTGCACAGGTCTGATGTGTGTATATGTGTATGCATGCCTATCCAGCTATGAAAGAGGAAGACTATGTGCTTAATAAAAATGACCAATAATAAGTCCTTAAGAATCATGACTAAAGATTTGTAGAAATACAATGTACAGTAGATCCTATAAATTTGTTTGCTTTTGTCTACGATTATGGTGCTAAATTCTTTGATGTCACTTGTAGTGTATTCTCTCAAAGATGTATTCTGAAATGTCTGATTTTAATAATAAAATTAATTTTAATGTATATTGATTTAGGGTATCTAAATCAAACCCATTTTCTAAGTTTTACAATGAGAAAATGTATATCTTTTGACAATTTAAATGTCCGTTTATTAAACTTAGTCTAAAGTTTAATAAATTAAGAACATCAGTCAGAAAATTCACCTACTCAGTGACTCAATATGATGCAATATAAACAAGAAAATAGAACATTTTTCAAAATATCAGATGTAATTTTAAGTAAAATTAATTTATTACCTACATTCTAGAGAGTTTGGTTTTCCTATGCCCAGAGATTTGGGAATAACCCATATCTGTTGAATTTGGCTATTATACTCTAAAAAGGTCTTTGAAAAAATAAACTATTATGCTCTGTCCTTTAGAAATAGCTATTTGAGGAGTTTATAGAATTTTTCCAGATGTCTGATTTAAGCTGTCTGATTCTTATGTAGATTTTTTCCAACATACAATATTTGGCTTGCAGAGTTGTGGGTCACAGGAAAATGGCTGCCTAACAGAGGCAGAAGTATAATTATGATATCATTAGAAATATTTAAATATAAATAACATTCTATATTTGTCCTTGTCACTTGTCTCGGTTTTGACAGGAGGAGCCAGTTTTGATGGGATTCCTGTGGCCCCATAGATTTTTATCCTGTTATCCAATTTTCCGCTGCACTGCTCTCCTTCTGTCAAACTGACTGCCAGCCAGCCTTACATTTTCCCGAGAGGAGTAGCAAAGCTTTGTATTATAGTGGACAGAAGAAGGGGAACAAAAAACTGATTCTTCTCCTCCAAGTGCTATATTCTCTCTTTCTAAAGGAAAATTCCATTGTCTAAGGGTTTGGGAGAATATGGAGATAGAGAAAAAGGAAGACTTCACATTTTTATTCAATAGAGCAAGATAATGTTGCAAAGCAAATTGAAATCCAAAGCTGAGCAGCATACAGATCAGCAGTTTTCCAGGATGCTCCGAATCACAAGAGTTGCTGAGATGCTGCCAAAGCTGGTTTGTGCTGAGTATTCCCTAACATTTCAAATATTGGCTTGCTGTCATATAAAATGAAAGGATACGTACCAATCATGGTGTAAGGAAAAGGAACATTTTTCTTTCATGTGAAGATGTCACAGTAGAAGCTATTTTACTTGGGGGTTTCCCATTGAGATTTGCTTATAGTGCAGGGCTTAGAGCAGAGATCAGACAGGTGACAAAAATGAGTGGATTAAATGGGTCATTAAACAATAGGGAAAAATAAGAAGTGGGGTGGGGTGGCCCTATCTGAATACCAAATACCAAACAAATACCAAATAGTTTAGCCCCTGTCTATCTAAATACCAAATACCAAAACAAACCAAACCTAGCCTTAGAATACCAAACTGCAAAGTTCTTCAAAATATCATATTGCAAAACCCAAACCAAACCAAAACATACTCTTCAGGCCACACATATCTTTCAGCTGAAAGTAGCCCACGGCCTTCTGGATACAGTATCTTCATTAGAGAAAGGGTAGTCTTGTCTTCCTGCAGAGGAGCTAATGATATAAGAGGTAACTGAAAGGGCAGTTTCATATAGTTATGATTGCTTATTGGTGAGATTAAGGCCTTACTGTGCATCAGGAACTTAATTTTGTTCTTTATTTATACTACTTAAGCCTGATGGCAATCCCTGAAAGACTGATTCATTGCATGTGTAAAAAAGCATAAAATTTAGCATATATTTTTCTTATTTACATTATAACTAAAGCTATGTGAGTTGCTATGAGAATCTTGAGAATATATCATGATATGTGTCACTTTTGTACCTATAAGTACAAAAACTTATGCAAAATTGAAAATGTTGAAGTGTGTGAGAAATTCTGCTGTCAGATGTTAAAATTTATAATTCCATTTTGAATTTAGCAAAATGCCTTACTGCTTAAGGTATTACTTTCTCATAAAGGCATGAGTACTTAAAATATTGGGAACATATCTGGGCATAGTTGTGTACATCTGTAGTCCCAGCTACTGAGGAAACTGAGGCAAGAGACTGAGGCTGGAGCCCGGGAGATTAAGGCTGCAGTGAGCTATGATAGCATCATTGCACTCCAGCCTGGGCAACAGAGTAAGACTCTGACTAGAAAAGAAAGGAAAATACTAGGAACGTAAAAGAAATTCATTCCTCCAAGTTTTCTGAGTAGTCAGTGCTTGAAAATGGAGATTGTGTAACCTTATGAATTAGGGATTTTTGTTTTTACCCTTAGTTTCATAGAAAATAAAAAATCTACCTTCTGACATTAAAAGGAGATTGTGATTCCTATTAAAGTTCTAGGCTTTGGAGAGCTACTTAATAAATGTTTATGTGAGTGTATGTGTCACTTTAATATATTAAGTCACTGTGTCCTGTTAATAAATAAATATATTCTTGATGGTATTTTGAAAGTTGTTAGTCCATTCAATCAAATTCCAATTTTAAATATATAAAAATTTATAAAATTTGGAAGTCTCGTGTACATTAATGGATGTATTGCAAATGGTTAATGTTTAGCCTTTTACCTAAAAGGCTACATAGCTTGCTTTTTAAAAATTATGTATATTTACAGCATACAATGTGATGCTTTGTTACATGTATACCTTGTAAAATGATTAAATCAAGCCATTTAACATGTCCTTCACCTCACCGTTTTTTGGTGATGAGATAATTTAAGATCTACTTTTTTTTTTTTTGGTGACAGAGTCTTGCTCTCTCTCCTAGATTGGAGTGCAGTGGCATGATCTCAGCTCACTGCAACCTCAGGCTCCTGGGTTCTAACAATTCTCCTGCCTCAGCCTCCCAAGTAGCTAAGATTACAGGCACGTGCCACCATGCCTGCCTAATTTTTGTGTTTTTAGTAGAGACAGGGTTTCACCATGTTGGTCAGGCCAGTCTCGAACTCCTGATGTTAAGTGATCTGCCCACCTTGGCCTCCCAAAGTGCTGGGACTATAGGCATGAGCAGCCTATAGTGGCTCAGTGAGCTGCAGTGGCTCACTGCACCTGGCCAGATATACTCTTTTAGCAACTTTCAAGCATACAATATGTTATTAAGTATAGTTGCCATGCCGTACATAAGATATCGAGAATTTATCGATCCTATCTCACTGAAACTTTGTACCCTTTGGCCAGCATCCCCACCTCCAATCCCCTGGCAATCACCACTCTCCTCCTTGCTTCTATGAGTCTGACTTTTTTTAGAATCCATATATAATTAGATTATATAGTATTTGTCTTTCTGGGCCTGGCTTATTTCACCTAGCATATTGTCCTCCAGGTTCATCTATGTTGCCATGAATGACAAAATTTCTGTCTTTCTTCAGGGTGCATAGTATGACACTGAATATACATACCACTTTTTTTTTATTCACTTATCAGTTCAATCAACACTTAAGTTTATTGCCTATCTTGCCTATTGTGACTAATGCTGCAATGAACATTAGAGCGTAAGTTATGTATTTGACATGTTGATTTCAATTCCTTTAGATACGTACCCATACGTGGATTGCTGGATCGTATGGTCGTTCTATTTTTAATTTTCTGAGGAACCACCATACTGTTTTCCATAACAGCTATGCTAATTTACATTCCCACCAACAGTATATGAGGATTCTCTTTATTGCATTGTCACCAGTGTCTATTATTTTTTTGTCTTTTTGATCATAGCCATGCTAACAGGTGTGAGGTGATATCTCATTGTGGCTTTAATTTGTTTTGCTTTGCAAAAAAAAAGTAGTGATATTGAGCATTTTTTTCATATATCTATTGGCCATTTGTATGTGTTTTTGTGAGAAATGTTTATTCAGGTCTTTGGTCTATTTTTTAATTGGATTGTTTTCTTTGCTATCAAGTTGAGTTCCTTATATAATTTAGACATTAACCCTTTATCAGATACATAGGTTGCAAATATTTTCTCCCATGATGTAGGTTGGTCTCTTCTCTCTGTTGATTGTTTCCTTTGCTGTACAAAACTTTTTAGTGTGATACAATCTTGTCTATTTTTATCTTTATTGCTTGTACTTTGGGGTTATATCCAAAATAATTATTGCCCAGTCCAGTATCCTGAAGCTTTCCCCATTTTTCTCCAGTACTTTTAGAGTTTCACATCTTAGGGTTAAGTCTTTAATCTATTTTGATTTTTATATACGATATTATATAAGAATCTAATTTTATTCTGAATATGGAGATCCAATTTTCCCAGCACCATTTCTTGAAGAGACTGTCATTTCTCCATTGTGTATTCTTGGTATTCTTATTGGAGATTCTTTGGCTGTGTTGGGATGAGTTTGTTTCTGGGCTCTCTATTCTGTTCCATTGGTCTATGTGCCTGTTTTTATGACAATACCATTCTATTTTCACTACTATATTTTTGTAGTATATTTTGAAATCAAGTAGTGTAATACTTCCATCTTTGTTATTTTGCTCAACATTGTTTTGTCTGCATGAGGTCCTTTGTGACTTCATATGAATTCTAGGATTGATTTTTCTATTTCTGTAAAAAAATGCTATTGGAATTTTGTTAGAGATTGCCCTGAATCTGTAGATCACTTTGGCTCCTCTGGACATTTTAGCCTTATTAATTCTTCTAATCCATGAACATGGGCTCTCTTTTCATGTATTTCTGCCTCATCCATTTCCTTCATCAGTGTTTTATAGTTTTTAGCGTAGGGATCTTTTACCACTATAGTTAATCTTCCTAAGCATTTTAAAAAATATTGTAAATGGGATTGCTTTCTTGATTTTTTTTAAATAGTTTTTGTTCCTGACTTGTTTTTGACTCACATTAGTAGATATAGTTAATGATGTACCATCTTTTCCTCTCCATCTTAAAGAATATGAATAAGAGAAAAATTAAGAAGAAGGCATGAGTGGTCAGTAGCAGCATTTTATTACCCACACTGGCTTTTAACAAGCTAAAATCAGGTAGTCAATACATTTGTAGTAGAAGTGGCTAAAAATCTAACTATTTTAAAAAGTATTTTTGTTGCTGTCATATCTATATGTTAGCTTTACCTACTGAAAATGAAGAATTCTATTTCAGTATAAAATGAAATAAGTATACATATATTCTACTCTCTGCTCTGAAGTTTTCTGCTCATTGACCATCTATAACTTATCAAAAAAACTATGGCATTAACAGGGTCAATAAGGTAGATTGAATTGCCTGGATATCTACTTAAGATAGTACGAAAAACTTGTAGACATATATACAGAGAAAAAAAAGCTGTAAGTTTTGCCTGTCTTAGAAGAAGGACCATATAGCAATATTTTCTGACTTTATTCACAGGGAGAAATGCACCCTGAGTTTTGTAATTTTTTAGTGAGTCAAGGTTGTGATAAATGAGCTCAGCTGCACAGTTTCAGAATGTGCTGAGTTGGATTTTCCTGCTTTTCACTTGAATAAATTTAAAACCGGAAATAAAAAATAATAAGAAACTACTTCCATGTGTATATGTGTGTTTTTTAATAGGGTTGGGGTCATGGAAGTTCTCCCTTAAGATTTGCTGGCTTCCTGTTTGCGTCCTGCTTGTATCATTATGCTCTTAACATGCCGCATTTTTCAATGTATGGCTTCCAATAGCATTTTAATGATGTCTTTTTTGCTGGCTTATATGGAAGAAGTTGATGCTGTTGTTCCAATAACAGTATGAAATATAGTTTGTGGTTGCTTTTTGGGCTAAAAGAAACTCATTACAATTTCCTGTTCCTCTGTGTGTCACCAAAAATCTTATTGTTACTCAGGTCTGGAGATGTCTTTTGAATCTGTGCTACCTTTTAGACTTTTACATCATCAGCACATTTTGTAAATGCAGCAAAATTTGTTATAACAACTGAACTTCATATAATCAGCGATCTTCATTATTACCAAAGGCAAGCAGGGAAACAAACCAATCATACTTTTTAGGGGAAGCAATTCTTACGAATTTCTAAGGAGAGTATAGGTGTGTAGTTCTTTTTATGTACCAGGCAATATACAGGGCTAGAACCCTTCACTCTTGTACAAGGTAAGATTGTAAAAGAATCAACCACAAATTGGAAAGAGAAAGAAAATGGAAAATATTTAACAAAAGGTTCTAGTTCTTTAAAGCCTTGCTATTCAAAATGTGGTCTGTTTCACATCAGCTAGATGTCTAAAATCAGAACCTTAGGCCTTACTTCAGATTTATTAAATAAAAATCTGCATCTTAACAGTCTCAGGTTATTTGTGTGCACAGTCAAGTCTCAGAAGCACATAGTTTCTATTCAGTCAACAGAGTAATTTCAAACTTATCACCAGATGATCTTTTTATAAAGCATTGAAATTTACATAGGCAAACTGCTTTGTAAGTAGAGCCAGAATTATTTTTGTTTTAATCTGCAACACAAGTAAATTAATCATAGTAATATGGTCAATTTAGTTTTTAATTGCTGTTGAAAGTTTAAAGATTGTTAAGCTTAGAAAAGAAAATACAAAACTTAAACATCAAAGGTTACATTTAAAAAACCTAAATACTACAAACATGCTGTAAAATGTCCAAGTGTGTTTAAGTGTTAATCTTCAAAATCCTGCATTTTTTTATTGCTTGAGTTGTTGATGGGATACTTTTGACTTATATGAGTGTAAAAATGCCACTAGGGAAGGAAACATATGTTTTTCTGTTCTCAAAATTCAAACTGGCTGAATGAATTAAGCTCAAACTTATGAAAATAATTCACCTTCAGGCTGAGCTTTTCTTATTAAAGTGGCAATCACAGTTAAGAGTGACTTGAGTGGCATTTGTGAACACTTGCAATGATAGGTTTCAAAAAGGGGTATTTTCTTCCTTAGCATTCATAGTTGATTATTATTTTTGAAAACTGATCATTGGTATTTGTTCTTTTATTTTCACTCATTGATCTGATGGAAGGGAAATGTTTGTTTTCTCAAATGTTTTTATTTTTCACTTTTTTCCTCCTTTCCTCTGTTCTTTACTTTCTTCCTTCCTCCCTCCCTTTCCCTCCTTCTCTCATTTAATTATTGATTGCCCCTTATGTACATGGCTTTGTTTCAGACAACAGAAAGATTTAGAAGAAACAGAAAATGTAACCCTTGTCTTCCAAAATATCACAAGTTCCTAATATTTTCCTGAGTTAAAATGCCCTCTCAACATGCTCTACCAAACTGTTTCTCTTGTGATCATTACATATTCAGGGCTAATTATGTCTATTTTTTACTTTGTTTTTCCTTCCTCACCACCCTTGTTTTTTTTTATAAGTAGATCAACAGTTACTATGGAAACATATCATTGTTCTGGGTGTGGTGACCACCGCAATTTATATATACTTCTTAAAATATGAGTACACGAAACTAAGATCACACGTTACCCTTTCGATGTTTCTCATGCTTTGTTTCTAGATATGCTTACCTTTGACGAAAATGTCTGTCATTCTATAAAACAGCTTTTACTTGGTTCAGTGCATTTGAAATTTTATTTCAGACATAACAAAAATATGTTAATCACAAACATGTTTGTATTAAGCAAAAATTCTATTGTTAAATATATTGCATAATTAACAAGATACAATAAAAGGACAAACTGATCTGGTCCTAAAATAGATGAGTTGTATCCAATTCTATAACAAATTTACTAACCCCATAAATTCTGACAAAGAAATCAGGGCAAATGGATGTAAATATTTAAAATATACTTTTAAGTCTATATTTTCAGACCTGTGGAAGGTTGCCTATGAAGTGGAAGGGGACATTTTATTTTCCTCCATTTCATGCCACAGAGTGAACAGTGTTGGCAGGAAAAATGCTTTCTCTACCAATTTAGGTTTGAGTGATGGAACCTATGAATTAATTGACGATAGACCCGGTAGTTAAATAAATTCCTAAATATAAGGGTTTATATATCAGTTTAACAAAGTGAGTGGGGAAATTTAGAGTTACAATGGGAAAGTATGGAAGGTTCTTTTGGACATTTTCATCCTGATGACAATAGGCCGTCTCCTTCTTGCCTAAAAGCTCCCCCACATGGGGGTTAATGGCAGCTGTATTTTCCAGGAGGCTCTACTTTTGCCAGATAAGTGAAGTGTAGACAAAATTTATTTCTCTCAACAACTTTTCCCAATTTTCTCATTGCACTTTTGTTTGAAAATCTATGGTTTGCATTTATAAGACAAGCTGAGTATCTGTAATCTGAAATTCCAAAAATCTAAAATGCTCCTAATTCCTAAACTGAGTGCCGATGTCATGCCACAGTGGAAAATTTCACACCTGATCCCCTGTGATAAATTACAGTTGACATTCAGTCAAAAATTTGTTTCATAAACAAAATTATTTAAAATATTTTATTAAGACTACCTTCAGGCTACGTATATAAGATGTATAGAAAACATAAATTAATTTTCTGTTTAAACTTGGTTCCCATCATCCAAGTTATCTCATTATATATATGCAAATATTCCAAAATGTGAAAATATTTGAAATCCCGCATTGATCCCAAGCATTTCAGGAAATAGATACTCAACCTGTATACACGAATCCTCATGACAGTTGACCCTTGAGCAACATGGGTTTGAATTGCACGGGTCCATTTATACATGGATTTTTTTTCAATAAAAGATACACCAAGCATAACTACCTTTCCTGCTTCCCTTTCCACCTTCTTCACTTCTTATGCCTTTGCCACCTTTAAGACGAGACCAACCCCTCCTCTTCCTCTTCCTTTTTAGACTACCCAATGTGATGATGAGGATGAAGACCTTTATGATGATCTGCTTCCACTTAAAGAATAGTAGATACATTTTCTTTTCCTTATAATTTTCTTAATATTTTTTCTCTAGCATACTTTATTGTCAGAATATAATATATAATACATAGGACATACAAATTATGTGTTAATTAACTGCTTATGTTATTTGTAAGGTTCTGGTCAAGAGTAGGCTATTAGTAGTTAAGTTTGGGGGAGTCAAAAGTTTCACATGGATTTTTGGCTGCACAGGGAAGGATCAGTGCCCCTTACCCCTGCATTGTTCAAGGGTCAACTGCATATTCAAATAAACTTAGGAAATGTGTGTTGGTGTATACTTCAAAATTATGTCTGTGCCTAGATAAAAGAATTTGAATTTATTCTCTGTACTCTACTATCAAATATTAGAATTGATTACAGTGGTAATGGGATTCAAGACATGTTACCCAAAATATGGCATCTTGACATTTGAGAAAACAGCAGAAGCAGGAAGGCCACTCTCACTTTCTTCTCACCCCTCTCACCTGCAGCATATCATAAAACCTAAGAAGACCACTCTCTGACATTCTCCTGCTCTTTTTTGAAGCAGATCATGAGACCTTCACTTGAGAGGTATCCTTCCTAAACCCAGAGGAAAGAAACATCTTTATATTTGAAGGCATAGAGGCACAGAGAAGAATCAGAACAAGCAGGGCTTGCCAATTTCCCCCAGTTTATTATTATTAGATCATACTCACTTTATCCAATCATACTTCTCTGTGACTATCCATCTCTTCATCAGACCTAAGCATAAAAATACACTAGGCTACCTGCTTTTTTGAATCTTCATTTCCTTATAAAGACTGACATTAAATAAATGTATATGCTTTTCTCTTATTAATTTGTCTTTTGTTATTGGTGCCTCAGTCATGACTCTAGCAATGAGTGAGGAATGAAATCTTTCCCTCCCTATGGCTAGCATAGCACCTTTGTTAAAATTATAGCATGATGATATATTATATAACCAAAAGTGGTACCATTGTGCCATGCTTTTCCCTTTATGAAGGATGCTTTAAAAGGCAAAGTTTAAGGAATGAACGCAAATGGAAACACAGACAATGGCAGAAGCATTTGTTTGTCACCAGTCTACTTACTATGAAGTCCCCTAGATTTCTGAACTGCTCTATCCTGCCCAGTTTTCCTCTTGGGTTTTAGATTTCTGATCTCTTCTCATGGTCCCTTATTGTTTACATATCTATCTTTCTTCTATTGAACACTAGCTCCTTAAGGGAAAAGAGAAAACACAACTCAACTTTTTCCCACTGTATCTAGTGCCTGGTACATTGTAAATGAACCGCTTCTTGGATCAAATATTTGAGGGACCAAATTCTTATTTGTCCTGCAAGAAATAACCAATGTTTGAAAAATTTAGGTATAGGTATATACTTTAGATTCTGAAATTATGAAATGATTATATTCTGTGATTATGCCTGTGACCTGGGCTGTGGACAGAAGATGTTTCTCCCTCTTTTGAGTTCCTTTTTCATGCATTTGTAGATATTAAGCCAGGAAAAGCAGCTACACAATACAACTACCCACTTTACTGACAGAGATCCTGGGACACCAGGGAAGCTGTGGCTATTGTAACATGCCACCCCCTCCCCTGCCCCAGCTAGCTTCTAGATGGAATAACCACTGCTGCTACCTACATTCTGCATACAACATACATAAATTACTGTTGCAACCACAATTTCTAACTATTATAAGGATTCACCATTTATAAATACCAAGTTTTATGTCTGTCACCTTACATATAGTGTCTTATTTTTTTATCAGCCCTAAAAAAGAAATGAGTTATCTCCACTTTACACTTGAGAAGACCGAAGCTAAGAGGGGCTAAACACAGCTGAGTTAAAAAACATTCCAAGGCTGGGTGCGATGGCTCATGCCTCTAATCCCAGCAATTTGGCAAGCCGAGACAAGAGGATCCCTTGAGCTCAGGTGTTTGAGACCAGTGTGGGCAACATAATGAGACCTCATCTTTACAAAAAATTTAAAAAATTAATCTGCATGGTGGCACATGGCTGTAGTCCCAACTACTCAGGTGGCTGAGGTGGCAGGATTACTGAAACTCAGTAGATGAAGGCTGCAGTGAGCCATGATCATACCGTTGCCTTCTAGCTTGAGCAACAGAGTGAGACCCTGTCTCAAAAAATAATTTTTTTTTAAAAAAGCATTCCAAGGCAGTTACCTGGAATCACCAGCCATGCACCCAGTTGATGGGATGACCTCCCTTGTGGATGACTCTACTGTCAACAGAGTGCTAGTACAGTTGAGGGCATAGAGTAGGAACTCAAAATGTTTGGATTGGCAGTTTTATGTTAGCTCTTGCAGAATGCATGGATAGAGATCTACAAAACAATGAAGAATGACCCCCAAATGTATGTTTTGTCATTCTTGTTCTTATTTAATCTTTAACTTGCTATTAAAGCCAAGTCATTGGGAGAGTGAGTTAGCTATAATTTTATCTTTTACCTTGAGATCAGCTCTCACTCTAATAACTTTTAATTATTAGAGTTGTGCAAGTTTTGGGGGAACTTCAAACAATCTAAGTAAAATCAAAGTAATACATGAATATAACTATAACTATAAATATCTATATGTATTTTTCCTGATGAATTCAACCACCCTGAAAAAAGTGTCAAATGATTCACATAGCATATATCAAAATGGTGATTTCAATGACTATTCTCCTTTGAAAGTATTGTCTTTATCTGTTAGCATGGCTTTCCTACTCTTCTTTTACAAGATAGAGTTGAGTCTGTACATTTTAGTCTTTGCAACATTATCTACTACCCAGCACAGAGGAAGTGAGAAACTCCAAAGTGTCTTCCACTGTTATGTGAGCCAAAGACTGGTCAGTGCCTTGTGGTGACAACAGCAGCTAACGTGGCTGTTGCCCTCCCTTGCGAATCAGCCTCAGGAGATGAGGCAGCATGAATAGAGAGCTCCGGACTCCTGACTGGGGTAGGTCCCAAGCACAGATGTCATCCCTTAATCCTAGGAGATTCTCAGATTCTCACCTGGTGCTTTAGAAAGGCCCTTTCCGGCTTCTGTCCTTTCATAGAAACACCTACATCCAAAACAAAATTTTGTTGACATTTTCTTTGAATAAAAGTATCATGCAACATAGAATTATTCATTAAAACATACACATTTGAGGGAACCCATTTTATCTAGGAGTTGCTTAATTGTAGATTTCTAGATTATTTTTAACATAAATGAGAGTAGAGTGAAAAGGATACTAGTTCGGCATTAAAAACTGAAAGAAAATTGGAGCAGTTTACAAGTAATTTGTAAAATTTTTATGTTTAAGAGAAACAGATGATGTCAGTTTCAAATATATGTATTTGTTTATTTGTTCAAAGTTTATGACTTGGCCAATATCTGTATCCATAATTTGTAACTAGTTTTTTAAAAGCATGCCTAATTAAAATAATGAGTGATTTTTATAAGGTTACAATCAAACATTTTTATTCTAATCTCCCTTTTTGATATTTATCACTGAACATTTATCATGTTTCCTAGTATTAGCTACTATCTGTATAACTGGCATATTTATATTATGCATAGGTTGTCTAATTCTCTAGAATCCTATATCTATGAAGTTTTTGAGTTCATACCCAAAAATACCTAAGTAGTTTTCATTGATAAGAAAGGAAGACCATGTTTTTCCATCTGAAACTGTTATCTAGCACAGGGTGGCATGCCAGCTTATCATTATTCTGGTGAGGTGGATTTAGAAAGAGGGAGAGGAAAAGCCTTCTGTGTCCTCTCACCTTCTTTAACATGTGCTCCCTCTACAAGCCTGGTCACAGTGCCAGAAAGTTCTTTGTCCCTAGATATGACCCATATGCCTTTTAATACCCTATGATTGTTTTGTTGTCTGAGGTAGAGATCGTTTTCTTGGGTTCCAGGTGTCCCATTCCTTCTCTTGAGATGGCTTAATTACCATGACCTCCTTAATAAAACAAAGTTGACAGTAATATAGAGTAAAATGGTACTAAGAATAGGCATGATGTTAAGAGAAGCTACCTGAGGGTTGGAAAAGTAACTAGGAATAGAGACTGATTCTGATAATTCTATGTCCTATGCCAGTCAATGCTTTCTATTTAGAATATTGATTCTATACATAGCATAGGGTTTGACTGTTATTGAAGCATATTGAGGAGAATCTCTTTATATGGGAAAATTGTCTTAGAAGTAATTTTGTAGAAATATTCTGACGTGGAACTGATGTCATAGGTACATAGGTTTTACTGCCTAGAATAATATGGAACCAGTAACTAGGAACACTATAGGCCAAGGAGGATGTGGTAGTCTATATAGGCTTCCATTTAGGGGGGTATCATGAGCATGCTGTCAAAACCACATGTATTTCTGAATTTCCTGATCAGTTCAGTCTGAAGAAGAATTAAGTAGGTACCTGCCTCTTACTACCTTCACACCCCAAGCCTCCACTGCAATTTGGGGAGCCTTATATGTTAAGACTACCATAAAAATTATTATTTGGTATATTTACATGTAAATATTCTTAAGACTCAAACGTTCCTAAACTGCCAATAAAATAATTTTCATTATTTGTCAAAGATTTTGAAGTATTGTTATAGCTCAGTTTCCTCAGACCTTTGGGTGAAAAAGGTTTAAAAGGAATGAATATCTGTGGAAGAGAAGAGTTGAAGGCAGGATTGGATGGAGAAAGATCTCACACTATGAAGCAGACCTGGCGAAGCCTGGGCCAACCCAGCAGGTGTCTCTAGAGAGAATATTGCTGTTGAGTCACGATGGCTGGGCTTTTGTGCAGGCTGCCTCAGGCAGGGTGAGACTGCAAACAAGGTGGCTCCCTGCAACTAAAGCAGATCTCAAGGGGGCCCCATGCTAGAGGCTGCCTCCTGACAACACTCCCTGCAGATGAGAGCAGTACATCTCCAGGTCTACCACACATCTTCATCTTCTTGATGACTTAGTCACCTACCTGATTGCTCTCCAGATGCATGAATATTAACTTTGTGGGTTGCTTTATCATTTTATTATATTTGCTTATATCCCCAGAGTGTTAGTGCCTATAACTTCTACCACATACATCTTACTTAAAGATTAAGATTGGGGGCTTAGTTCCAATTCTCTGCCTCTACCTCTTTGACCAGCTACTTAGCTCAGGGTACCTAAACTTCAGCCTCCTTATTTTTGAGTTGTTGGAGGATTAAATGAGGAATATATGCAAATCTATTGGCTTAGAATCAGGTACATTGTATGTACCCAATAAGCGTTGTTATTAAAGAGTCAGAAATTTTCTAAATGCACTGGTCAATATTAGAAGAAGAAACTAACTCCCAAATATATCTGCCTGTTAGGCACCATGGCAGCAGAACAAAAACTATGTTAAAATAATTAAATAAATGCAAGGCAAGGGGTGAGAGAAAACACCATCTGGCAGCTCTCAGTGAGTCATTTAGGAGTGAGTTGGAAGGTAATGAAGGCCATTGCATTCTGGTCATGGATGGGTCCTTCTGCTTGGCAGGTGTTATAGCCTTTCTCCGAATAAAAATAGCCCATGCATCCTTTACTGCAGCTCAGTAAACATGGATTATGTGAATAAAAATAAAAGAATGCACAACGAAATCTTTGGGGAGATTTGACACAGTTTATTTTGTTTCTTAGTGTATCCGTGAATTTCAGCACAATCAACATTTTAATCTGAACAGCAAGGAATTTGTTTTTTTGGATATTTGAAGTAAATTTTGTACTGTTTTTCTGGCAGAACTGACCATATGAAATACTCATCAAAGCCAGGAAAACAATCTTCAGATTTAAAGCTGTGTGGTGGCTGGAGTACAGTACTGCATATAGAATCATAACAAAAGCTCTGATCTGGGTTTTTCACCTACTACCTGGGAGGACATTGGGTATTCCCCAAGCCTTAGTTTCACTTCAACAAGATGATTATGGTAATAAATCTTGTCATACTTAAATGAGATCAGATGAGAAAGGAGTATAATATTCTTTTTAAAATGCTTTGTAAATATTAGTTTATGATTAGAAGTAAAATGCTACTTTTGATGGACAATTTCATCTTGTGATTTTAAGATTAAACTTAAAAAAAAAAAGGACTAAACTGACTACGACTACCAGTTCCTAGCCATTCAAAGTTACCTAAATTGGGGGAATTTATTTGGGGAAATAAATTTTGGCTCCTTGGCTTTCTTATCTGTAACACTGAGATGATAGTAATATATGACCTCTTGGAGTTTTTGCTGAGATGCAATGAGATGGTCAGAGTCCAACACTCGGGTACAGAGCCTGCCACAGGCTGACGATTTGGCTGCTACTGTTATATTTTAATACAAGAGTAAATAGGAGTCTTTCATTTGCGTTTTGCACTATGGGTAATTCTGGAATGGTTTACTCATGTTTTTATTTTAATCCTGGAGTTACACAGTGATACCTCCTAACACACAGCTGGCACTTTGGAGGGATTACAATAACAAAATAATAGCAAAGATAGGGACAGACCCTTGAAAAGGGAATAGAAGGGGAGACAGTTTTACGTTTTGTTTTGTCTTGTTTTTTTAAAAGATATTTCTATTGCTGAATTTATTTTTAAAAGCATGGATTAAAGAGGTATATAGTGAACTATAGAAGAAAATACACAGATATGGGGGTTTTGAGCCTCAGCTCACAGTCTCCCCTCTGTTGCAAACAACTGTCTATAGACATTGAACAAAGTATTTAATATCATTGGCTCCAAAAGCAATGGATGGTCAAGATTCATGCTTCTCAAGCCTGACCACATATTAGAATAACCAGGACTACTTTTGTAAAACAGTATATCTGGCTCCACCAGGTCCACCTCAGAGCAATTGAATTATAATTTATTTGGTGAAGAACCAGTCTGCAAGCTCATCACGTGTTTAGTATATACAGTGAGGGTTATGGACCACCTGATTACATGATTGGGGTCCCTTCCAGCTCAGAAATCTTGCATAGCTGTACATATCTTTTTCCTACAGTCACATAACTAAAAAGTACTTCTTAAAATGAAAACTTATGTGGCATATTTTGAGAAAGTAAAGGCATTCGATTTAAGCTATTAGCTTCTGGAACTAAGCAAGTGATTTTCTTGAAGCTTATTGTAAACTCTAAACCTCTCTTGTCTTATGAGAGATGTAATGGTTATACTTGAATTCTACAGGTTGAATATTGGACTCAGCTATGCCCTTTTCAATTTATCTCTGGTTTCTTATGTAAAGAGTTCTGCCATTTTAGTAGCATGGATCTAATAGAGGCAAAATTATTAATGTAACATTTGAAAACCATACATAACTACAGGAAGTGAGAAAATATTTCCAGAGAGGGATTTTTCTACCGATTGATCTTAGCATAAAGCATCAACCTGAAAAAAAATGTTTTAGTTAGAAATATTCAGTGAAACACATCAATAATTTCCATTTATATAGTTAAAATGATGGAAGGAACATATGGCTAAGATTAGAAGAATGAACGTTAGTTATGAGGCTGCATTTGCAAGAGACATTAATTAGAACTGAGAGTACCTCAAGTACTTGACTCGGGAAACAAATCTGTTTAATAAGCTGCATGGTCTGCAGATGTCTTTCCCTCTTCTTTCACCGTGACTCCAAATAAAGCAGTTTTATCTGTGCAGAGCTAAGCACACTTGAGGAATCACATGATTTTTGTGCTTCACTCCATTTATGTTTGGAAGCAAGTTGACATGACCTTCATATGGGTAAAGTATCTCTTACAGTAATATACATCCAGGTGAGGGAATAGTCATGTTAAATCAGTATCAGATTTTAAACTTTCTATTCAGAGATTTGCCCTTAAAGAGACCTCCATTCATTTGAATACTACAAGCGAGTGCTGATGTGCTGTCTGGATTCTTGGAGACGCTCTGCTCTGGGGTGTACTTGAGTGGAGGACACTCCACACACCCTGTCTTGTGCTTGTATGGGTTCCTGCTGCTTCTTTTGATCAGTGGCTGATAAATCTCCCCTGAGGTTTGTGGAGCTGATGAAAGCCATGTGTCTGGGATAAGGCTTTAGAAGTTGATTTTTGGCATTATTATAATGTTAATATCCATTAGTACATTTTAAAACATAGGCACAAGACCTTAGATGCAGAGAATTCTCTGGTGAATACCAGCTGGGACAGCTGATGTGTGTTATGTGTAACACTCAAAAGCATATACTGTATCACTTTCCTAAGCTAGGAGAGCTGTAATGACTCTCTTGGGACAAATAAACATATCCTGTGTGATCTCCACTTGCTTAATTGCTAGCCTTGAGTTTTAGAGTTCTTGATACCTAAGTGAACTTATTTTAATAAAAGTAAAATTTTTCAGCTGTTTTCAACTCTTGGTGAGGAAGACAAATGTCAAATGGGAATTGAGGAAGAGCTTAATCCCTCAGTAAGGCAACATTTGTAGAGCAAAATAGAAAGGTGGGCTATGTGGAGAAGGCAATCAGGGTAAAAGCAAGTTTCTGGAGACAGACTTTTTGGCTTTTAGATTTACTACTTGCTTGCTGTAAATCCAAAGCAAGCTACTAAACTCTCTGTGCCTCAGTTGCCTCATCTATAAAATGGGTTTAATGACCAAATAAGTTAACATTTGTGCTTAGCACAGTGCCTGGACATCAGAAGAACTCAATAAATGTTACCATTCATAAGCAGCGCCCCATGCTGGTAGTCCTATTACTATCAAGTGACTATCTTTCTTTAGAGCCAGGTCAATTTTATGATCCTAATTTAAGATTCTTCTACCACTCCTGAGGCTGGTGCCAAATGGTTTTGTGATGCCAAAGGAGTGTGAACCTCAAATACTAAATTGTCCTTGCTTATGAAGTGTAGAATAATTTAATGATGCTTATAGGTGTGTTAGAGAAAAAAGGACACTTTTGTAAATATTTTCAGGTCCACTTGGTGCAACAGAATCAGAAGGTGGTATGTATAATAATTCAGTTTATCAGTTAAAATTTCAAAAACAATATTAATTCTGTAATGTGAAACATTTTCTAGAGATAACATTTTTAACATTTAGATCCCTGAATTACAATGAGAAATGTTATTGAAGTATAACTGATTCCCAGGCTGTGTCAATACAAGTATTTAATTTCAGCCACTTATTAAAAACACAACAAAAACTCACTTATTTATTTTTAATACACCCCACCTAGTTCCAGAAAGGCCACTGAAAAGTACTTGTTGAACAGGTTCAGAAACCAGGAGTTGGAAACTTTTATCATCTTGTGGCTTTCAGTATCACCACTTGATAGAAAGAAGTCAATAATATTCCTCTTTCAAGTTATATTTACACACAGATCTTTGACTGCCACATATGTTACTCATTTAAATCCAATAGAAACAAGAAACGCTCTCCTAAGGAAAAGCCACTGGTTGGGGAGTTCAGGATTCAATATCCATATTATTTATTATTATGTTATAAATGAACTATACATTGATAGCACAGCGGTCGTGTTGTCATAGTTCTTGACACCTCTTGGAAGGCCCTTGTTTCTGACCCCACCCAATCTTCAGTTCCTCTAATGTGTTTGTGGTTACTTTTCTCATAGCCTGGTTGGGTCCTAAAGTAAGAAATGAATGTGTGGCGTGTCAGGGAGTTGTTTCCTTTGAAACACACTAGGACTTTAGTAAGTGGTGTGGTGATCAATGTTGCTTTTATGAAGAATGTAATACACTTGAAGAATATTGAAGAAGCCCAGGGAGCCTGGGGTATAGTGCTACCATTCGACTAACTGTAAGAACTTGGGCAAGTTGCTTGATTTCCTTCAAACTCAGCTCTTAATCTACAAAATGAAGAGGATGAGCTAGTTCAGTATTCTCCTTTCTAACATGCAGTTATCTTAAGATACCAGGAATCAGCATAATTGTAGACTTTTTAGCAGTTACATTATGACCTTAAGCTTTTATTAAAATATTCTTAGTATGTACATATAACACAAAACCAAAATATCGAGGTTTTAATATACACAGATACCTGATACAGATAATCAAAGCTTTTATGCTTTTGTATCATTTTACTGTAATACTTGTTATTATGTGTCCCTTGGCTTCTACCATTTTATTATTCTTGGAGGGAAGTTTATTTATGTATTTATTTACTGCATGAAATGCAGACATAATTGAGAAGGAATATATTCTTGTCAGGCAAGCTGCTAATATTAACATTCATTAATTCAAGAAATATTTATTCAGTAATCTAGTAAACAGGAATAAAACAACGAATAACACACGGGGCTTGCCCCAAGAAGCTTATGGTCTAATGGGACTACTGAAAAGTAAATAGATAATTATAAAACTGTGTGACACAGATGATGATTGGGGAATGAGCAGAGTGCAAGATGAACACAAGAGGAGGCCTAATCCAACCCGGAAGATCAACACAGACTCCACAGAAGATGTGGTATCTAAGCAGATGACAACTGGGGTGAGTTGGAATCTAAGATTATTTCAGGCAGGATAAGCAGCCATGCAAGAGCCTGAAGGTGTGAGAGAATCATGCTTGTCCAGAAGCTGGAAATAACTATTGAGCAGGAGAGGAAAGAACATAGCAATAGGAAGAGGTGAGGCCTTAGAGGTGTACAAGGAGTTTGGGTTTCTTCCTGTGGACAATGAAGAGACATTGGAGGTTTTTAATAAGAAGAGTAACATATAATATTAACATTTAAGAACAAACAAACAAAAAATGCAAGAGTGTGGCAAAAGTTATGCAGCAGAGCAGAGCTGAAGACAAGGCGATCAGTCAGAGTGCTGTAACAGTTAGCTGGGCTAGAACAGATAATGGACTAAATCAAAGTAGAAGCAATAGGAAAAGAGAAAAGAAGGCTGATTCAGGAAATATTAAGGAGATAGAATCAATAGGATTTGATGATTGGTTCATTTAAAAATATGTGTTGGGGCTGGGTGCGGTGGCTCCTGCCTGTAATCTCAGCACTTTGGGAGGCTGACGCAGGTGGATCACAGGGTCAGGAGTTCAAGACCAGCCTGGCCAATACAGTGAAACACTGTCTCTACTAAAAATACAAAAATTAGCCAGGCATGGTGGCCGGGTGCCTGTAGTCCCAGCTACTTGAGAGGCTGAGGCAGGAGAATCGCTTGAACCCAGGAGGCAGTTGTTGCAGTGAGTCAAGGTTGCAATACTACGCTATAGAGAGCAAGACTCTGGCTCAAAAAAAAAAAAAAAAAAAAGTATTGGATTTCTGTTTCTGGTCATTATATGGTAGCTGGTAATGGACATATACTTCTACTATAAATAGCTATGAGGTTTGGACCAAGTATCTAAAACACTATATGTAGGCACTGGATAGAGCTCAGTACTGGGCTATGACCCTTGCAAAAAAGGAAGCACATAAGGCAAGCTACAGATTCACACAGAGTTTCTCTCATAGAGCGTTTTCAGGCCATAGTGTAGGGAGATAGACACCAGTAGAGAGCATCAGTTTTGCCAAATGAAGGCTATAGAGATCAAGATATAGGATACAGCATGTGGCTACTATGTTGGCTGAGATTTGGGACAAGAGCATCAAAAATAGGAAGCTGCAGAAAGAAATCCAAATAAAGAGAAATCTAAGTGAAAATTCATCTTAGGTCTTTGGTTAACTCCTTGACTATGCAAGCACAGGATGAGATTTCAGAAGGTTTGGAAGAGCATCTCCTCTGAGAGGCTGAGGGCTAAGAAGACCACCCTGTGCAGGAAAGATGTTGGAGTGCAAGCTCAGCTAGAATGGAGACACCTCGATGAAACATACAGGCAATTAATTAGATCCCAGAAAGGCCACACTGTACAAGTAAGTACTATGTCTTAAGAGTAAAAACTAGAACGGACCACCCTAACAAAGCCTAAAACCAAGACTTAGCAAGGCAAGATACACTTTTAGTAATTTAACTGCTTGCCATAATAAAACTCAACTTTCTTTAGAATAGACAACGTAATGCAGTACTTCTACAATCTTTGTCTACGATGTTCACTATTCAATAAAAAGTTACCACACACTTGATGAAGGAAAAGTATTCGATAATCAAGTGATTAAAACCATCAATAAAAGCAAACTTAGAGATAGCGCTAACAAGAATTTCACATTTATAGAACATTTCATATGTGCAGATACTGTTTTAGCTAACAAGAAGACAGAAAAAAATTCCTCAAACTCATTGAGTTTATCTTCTTTAGAGAGAAAACAATGTATAAGATAAATAAGAAAAGTATTTGATATATTTATTAGATGGTTAAAAATGTCATGAAAAAAGAAAGTACAGAAACAGCATAGGGAATGTTAAAAGGATAGGATTTTAAAAGGGGACCAGAGAAAGACTAAATGTGTGGACTGATGAAGGACAAAATGAAAAGATGTCATCCATGATTGAGCTTGAGGCTTTATACTGCGCAATGTAAAAGGCAGAGGGGACTTTCTTTTTAAAGGATGATGTTCAGAAAATGTTTAGTTTGAGGTGCCTATGAGACTTTAATTAGAATTTTATAATAAGCAATTGGACACATTAATTTGGAGAGAAGAAGATATCTATTTGAGGGATGTTAATTTGGAAGTGATCAACATATGGTAAAAACTATAACTAACAGTATGAGAAGGGAAATATTCGGAAGTACTTCAAGACTTAAAATACAGATCTGAGATATAGAGGTAATGAGTGATAAATAACTAGATAGATGGAATAATGCAATAGAATATGTCGTAATAAGAGTCAAGGGTTTTAGCAAGAGGGAAGTGGTCAGCAGTTCCAAATACCAAGAAATCAAATAGCACTAAAATATTTTCTTGGATTAGTAAACACAAAACTTGGTGAAAATTATTCTGATTATAATATGGGACAGAATTCAGATTGTAGTCAGATAAAGAGAAAGTAAGGGTAAATCTGCAAAGATATTGACAAGCGTAAATGTGGCCATAAGGGGCAGTATTTGAGAGAGTTGTCAGGTTATGGGAGTCGGGGGTGCGGGGAGCGTGTGTGTGTGTGTGTGTGTGTGTGTGTGTGTGTGTGTGCATGTGTGTCTTTTGAGATGACAGACTTAAATACATGAAGTGTACTTAACGAAAACTTTTTGAAGGACTACTTAACTATGCAAAATAGATTGGAAACTAATGAGAGCATGATAATGTCTAGGTTAGGCACATGGTAGTTTAATTTCTGGGATAATTCTTCATTGCTAACCGAGGCACAGAGGAAAGTGCTTTAGTGTTTGTTACACGGTCACTCAGGTGATATTATTGCCAATTTGCACACCAGAGATTCTAGCTTTATCTCAGATTCTTGTTTATTTAATTTGATATAAGTAAGTTTTTTTTCATCCAAAATATTAAAAACAACTTTATGGCAATTTTTGAGCAAAGTTTTGGCCTGGCACAATTTATATAAATCTCAAAAGAAACTTTAAAAATTACCATAATTACTATTTTTGAGGCTAGAATCTAAAAATTAGTTTTAAGTGGATGCAATTTTTACCTGCATAATACTTCTTTGTGTTTATATACATCGTTTCTTAAGGAGATGTTTATTATAATCTAGCTTAACCACTGAGCCCACATTATAATAATTAATATCTGTGTCAGTAATTGAACACTTCCAAAAATGTTAAAGAAGATTTCTGTGCAAATAGACTTTTTTCTGTTAATAGATATATATGAACAAAGTGTAATTATTCTTAGAAGCCCATTGTCGTCTTCATTTAGGATTAAACTATGAAATATTAATTCAAGATGACCCTGATTAGATTTTCAGGAATAAAATGATAAAAATATTAGGATATTTCTGAGGCCTTGTACCATAATATCCCCCCCAAAATAAAGAGAAATTTCGAAGTGCACGTTTATGACAATGGAAATGAATTGTGACAAAAACATTATACCCATTGAATGTACTAAAATTCATGAGCTTGCTCTGATGAGAGAAAGCCATCAAAACTAAGTTATTTTTGTAAACTATCTTTAGCTTTCGAAAGTGCAAAAAATATGTACTTGAAATATATGTTTCCAAGAATCACTCACTGATATATGAGACACTCACATTTTCAGCTAATTTAGGAAATTTTCCTGATTTTTAATGCTTTCTGCAGACTCTTTGTTACTGAAATGTCATCTTGACATCTTTTGCATTAAAAAACATCTAGTTATCCTAAAGTGTCTCTTTATTCGTGAATGAATGCAGGTCATAAAGAAAGATAAGCTATTTTAACAAGTCATTTTGAAGGATTAATTATCGTTTTATTATACTGCTAATGTGCAAAGTGATCATATGACACTTAAGCTATCTTGGTCCAGATAAACTTGAAAATAACCAAAAGAATTTAATGGGAATAATGACAGTGTATAGTGTTGCTGGAGGGAGTATATTGAACAGGATAACCTGCTGTGCTCCTCAGACACAGGGGGAGAGACTATTAACAGGGCATGAAACCAGATACTGATCTGCGTTCAATTAGCAGTTCCGAAAGTCTGGAAACATCTTGAAATACAATATTATTTAGTATGTGATTTATATTCAGTAAAGTTCAAGTTTTAAATGTAAATATGATTTGTTGTATATTAAAGTCACATTTTCATTGCAGTCAGCTAAAAGAGGCTTATAGGGACGGGCAATTTATATTTTACACACAGATACTCCTTCTGAAGAAACTTACCTAAATTTACCTGGTACAACATGAGATTTGTGTTTTAGATTAGAACGTCCTTTTCATCCCGTCCCCTAGTAGTTGTCCGCCATCTGAAATGCGGCTGTTTTCCATCCTCAGATGGTCTGGAATAAGGTCAAACAAACCAAGGCTCCTCAAAAGAGAGAATTATCCTTGGCCTCCCTCCCTCCTGCTGCTTTCTGTCAAGGTCTCAAATACTACAAAGTTCTTTGTTTCAAACTTGCAGCCCTTTTGGAGAACACTAAGTAGATAAGCGCGCAGGCATTATCTATACAGGATGTCTAATATACATACAAAGATTAACTCAGTTTTGGGAGTAGAGTCACTAAAGCTTTTCATCTGTCATTGGGAAGTGCTTTATACAAAGACTGTTGGATTAAAATTTTCCCCTGTTGCTTAGAATGGAAACCTGAGTGCTATCACCTCACATGGCAATTTTCATGAGTCTCTGGATTTTCGTGGATTTTGTGACAACACATTAAAGAATATTTACAGCTCTTTATAACTCTTTTATATACATGGAAGTGACTAATCTTTTTAGGTGCTGGTGAGTTCAAGAGAATGAGCCTACCAGCTAGTCCTCCAGTCAGCCATCATCAGTAATAAAGGAACCAAGAACTCATTCTTGTGGTTTAAAGCCAAAACTGACTTTAGCTAAAAAGATGCTTCCTGGCTAGGTGCAGTAGTTCATACCTGTAGTCCTAGAACTTTGAGAGGCTAAAGTGGGAGGATCACTTTGGCTCAGGAGTTTCAGACCAGCCTGGGTGACATAGTGAGATTCTATCTCTACAAAAAATAAACTAATACCTGCTGACCTCATTAGTGACCTTGCTTATGATGGATAATTTTATATGACACTTTGGCAGGGATGCTGATATTTGGTCAAACATTATTCTGAACGTTTCTGTGAAGGTGTTGTTGGATGAGATTAACAGTTAAATTGGTGGACATAGAATAGAACAGATTACCGTCCATAATGTGGGTGGGTCTCATCCAGTCAGTTGAAGGCTGTAATAGACGAAGACTAAGCTTCCAGAGCAAGAAGAAATTCTGCCCGCAGAGTACCTGTGGGCTCAGACTGCTTTTTCCCCAGTCTCCAGCCTGCTTTCCTACCCCCATTAGATTTTGCGCTCGCCAAGCCTCCACAATTATGTGAGTCAATTTTAAAAATAAATCTCTTTCTCTGTTACTCCCCTTCCCCCACTGCCACACACACACAGAGGTATATACAAATACATATGTATATGCACACATCTTGTTTGTTGTTTTTCAGAAGAACTCTGACTAATATGTTGCTTAAAAATACAATCAAAATAATGCCTGACTCATGAAAAGAACCCTAAATTGTTGAATGAGTCAATGAATAAAAATATATACCAGGAAATTTGTTTGTAAAAAATAGTTAAATAGTAAAATCTTAGGGACTAAAGAGTGGTTTATAATACATTTGAACCCAAAATAAATTGAAAGTGGTTAAGGTGCAATCTTCCTTAGTGAGTTGTAAAACCTGAAAGTTTAACAATGAACTAGTTTAGGAAAAGAAAAAAAGGTCTATATTCTAACCTTGGCATTACCTGTCATTAGCTTTGGAACCCTTGATCTCGCTAGGCTTCCAATTGTTCAGCTATAAAATGATAAATATGGGCTAGTTGGTCTTTCACGTCCCTTTTGTTATAAAAACCTCTTAATTCCACAATTCCCTCTAAGGACCCTTCCAGTATGGTCATTCTGATTATATCACTAATGTAGATGGATTTTACTAAACACATCCCAATGCAATGATATTGTAGCACAGATCAAGTCCTGATGGTTAAATGTTTAATGGGAAATTTAAAAGCAGTAGTCATTGGGTACAAGAAAGTATTTCCTTTTCCAGTAGTCACTGTAGAGACAATCTTAGAGATAACAGAAGTTCCTTGAATTTACAGTTGATAAATGAATGTTAAAATCCCCTTCATACTGCTCTTTGTGAATGAAGAAATCAAGGCCTCCTCACTAAATTGTATCATGAATAAAATGTCTCTCATTTACATTCATTGCTTTGCCTACACAGGAACTTGGTTGTTTGCCAACAAGTTAATGTCTTGAGAAAGCTATAGGTCATTTTGCAGCCCAGCATTTAATAGCACCATCTCACAAATCTGATGTAATCTTTTTATTTTGTCACCAGTTTGGGGGTACAGTACAAGCTCCAAATAATAAAACTGAAATGACCCGAGCAGCAGTTTATGTCTCGTCTCCAAACATCTTTCTTTTATAGAAAATTCTGTAAATTTTCTCTGCCATATTCATTAAATGAAGTTATTTTTCTAAGCTGAAAAATAAAACATTATTGCAATCGTGAATCTTGTCAAAGAACAAAGGAAAATATGTTCCTGTAAAAATTGTTTAAAAGGATTCTTGATTTGGCAAATTATAACAATCTCCAGAGTTATCCCTCAACCTGGTGTAGGTTTACTATTTGCATAGTCTCAGAATTAAGAAATAATTCTTCCAACTAAAAAGAAAAAATAGAAAAAGAAAATGTGTTCCTTTTGGATAAGGCATGAGTTACAGAGTGCTTGCTTTTATTGAATATCATAGGAAATAAACATCAGCATGATCAGCATTAACTGGAATTCAGCTAAGATTATTTTTTCCTGAAATAAAGTTGTTTTTTCTTGAAAACTCAATACTTGATATTAGAAAATATAGACAAAAAATATTTAAAATTATAAGAATTCCACCACCCAAAAACTGTGTATAATGAAATACTATATATTCTTTCACATGGGTTTTTATAGATGCCTCTCTTAACTCCCTAGCTCCCCGAAACAAATATACACATAAACCAGATGTCTTCAGTTCTGACTAGTCTGTGAAGTCAAAATCAGCACGTGTTTTCTTTGATGTTAAAATCATGATACTCCCAAGCCCCTATGTGCCTATAGTTATGGAGACCTGATCTTTCTTTACCCTTTAGTGGTTTTGTTGTTCATTTGTTTTTGGAGACAGGGTCTCACTCTGTTGTCCAGGCTGGAATGCAGTGGTGAGATAACAGCTCACTGCAGCCTCAACCTCCTAGGCTCAAGAAATCTTCCCGCCTCAGGCTCCTGAATAGCTGGAACCACAGGTGTACACCACCACACTCAGCTCATTTTTTAACTTTTTTGTGGAAATGGGGTCTCTCTTTATTTCCCAGGCTAGCCTCAAACTCCTGGGCTCAAGCACTTCTGACTCTACCTCCCAAAGTCCTGGGATTATAGGCATGAGCCACTCTACATGGCCTCCCTTAGTGTTTTCTATGGTGTGGACAAGAATTCCACAGTTTCTAACTCAAGCCAGGGATCCCTCTGGTATACCTCACCTTGATGCAGAGATCGGACTACCTTTAGCATGCCCTGTTTGCCTCATTGTTTCCACTCTACACAGCAATTCTTTGGAGTACCAGAGAGGAGCAACCTGCCCCAAGAGTTAAGTTCAGTGATTGACACACCTCTCATACTCGTAAGCCCAGAGTTCAAGCTCTTAGTAATCCGTTTTCAGTGCAGATAGGGTCATTTTTTTTTTTTTCTCAAGACATCTTTTGTTTAAAAAAAAAATTCAGGTATGCCTAGGTGGCTGGATGGGGCATTAATTTTACACTGTTCTCAAAACCAACACTTCTGATGGCCTATGTCTTGACACTAGTGTCAAGATAAAAGTCCACCAATTAAGAATTGCTGGATGCGGCTGCTTAGGTTGTTTCCAGGTTCCAGTTGTTTCTTTTCCTCCATTCAGCCTCAGCCAGGATCTCTCCGGGTGATGGAGGTTGCAGTGAGTCGAGATCGCACCACTGCACTCCAGCCTGGGCAACAGAGCAAGACTCAATTCAAAACAAACAAACAAACAAAAACAAAAACAAAAAAAAAGGGCTAAGAATGTTAACTCACACTCACACAAATTCAAAACCTTCCATAATAAAATCATTCAGCTTCACCAGTATTTAAAGAATAGTCATGAAAGCAACATGCTTTTTTGTATACCAAACTGTTAAACATTTTTCAAACACTCTGTTGGTGAGGATACAGAGATGCTTACTGATGCAAACAGGTAAATGTTTCTGGGGCAATTTAACAACATATTTTAAAACCTTTGAAATTCGTTTTCTGATATTTGTCCCTAGGAAATAATTAGGGGGTCATATGACCACGTAGTTATGAGATCTTCTTTCCCCATCATTGATAACATTGAAAACATGAAAATATGAAGTGAATGGTAACTCTTTTTCTTTCTGACCACTTCAGGTGATCACTTTTACTCCTTCACCTGTTTTTCAGAGTTTCAAATTGAGGGTGAGGCACAAGCCTCTTCTGCTATGGCTTTTCTCTCCACCTTTCTAAAACCCCAATTCTACCTGGGATTTTGGTTCAGGAGTGAAGAGCTAAGATATTTTTACCTCACTCTTTACTTCCCCTACTTTCCCTTTCCACACTCTTCTAAAATAGAATTGGCAGATTTTCTTCTTTCTCTTCTGGTTGGATTTGATCTCCTTTATGTCATGTTCTATTCCTTAGGACAGTAAGAGTCAAGGCATGGAAGCAACCCCCTGAAATGAATACACTAGTCTTGGCAAGGAGAATGGGTGCCTCAGGGAAACTATGAACCAGAGATTACACAGGGCAAAGATACATTGTGTTGATATTCCCCAGACATTGTTTGTTTTATAAATATATATATACATATCGATTCAGATGCTCAAATGAGACAGAATCAGTACCTGTTATGTATGTTGCAAATGTTTATGTCCCTGTTGTTCCTTTTTTTAAAAAAAAAATTATGATGTTCTTTGTATAGACAAGTTTTACATTTTCATGTAGTCAAATCTACCAATTACATGCTTTATGGCTTCTAAATTTTGTAAATCTTAAAGAGTCCTTTCCCTCATCAAGAAAAAATTACATTTACATCTATTTTCTCCAAATATTTTTATGGCTTTTAAAATCTTAACCTGATGGCGATTGGTAGCTACATATGCATATGTGTATGTATATATATTTATACATATATATTTTCATATATTTAAAAACCAACCCTTAAGCTCAACATATTTTGTTGAATAATCCATTTTTTTCTCTAAGTGATTTGAAGTGTTACTTTACCATATATTAAAACCTTACTTGCTTGTCGTTTTCTTTGGACTTTGTTTCATGTTCCATTGATATATATGTTTATTCCTTTACTAGTTCAAAAATATATTTTCAAAACCTAGCTTTGAAATTTTTAATGTCTGTTCAAGCTATTGCTTTTAATTTTCAGCATTTTTGGGGGTCTTTTCATGAATTTTCCTCAGATGATTTCTGATTGGCATTTCCTTCATAGTGTATTAAATTTAAGATTACATCAAGAGAAATGTAGAAAAAAAACCCAAAATACAAATGTATTTTTCTCCATAGAATTTAACATTATTTAATTTGGGGAATGGCAATAATTACTTCTATCTCCATCTTCCCCATCGTTCAGTTCTGTTAGAAACAAATTGCAACTTAAAAATTGCAAAGTAGAATGAAATGTCAAGGCTTATCTAGGTTAAAAAAAAAAAAAAAGCAGGAAAATATTTGTGACTTCAATATTTGAGAATCAAACCAAAGAAGGTGCGGTTTTTTGCCTTATATTATCACGATAACATACCTTTTATTTGTACATGTATGAATCTTAGCACTTATTTTCTCCTAATTTCAGAAAGAGTTTGTGATTTTTTGCTATAATGATTAAGTTCCAAGACTTTAATCTGACTTTTTCAGTCGTTTTAGTGATGGAAAGAAATAGAAGTTGCTATCAATTTTAACTTTGCTTCTTTTTCCTTTATCTCTTTGTTTTGATTATATAAAAATTCCTTGATTTGTCCTCAAAATTACTGGGTTTTACACCCTTCCCCCCCCAGGTCAATACTTACTCTTTTAGGCCTAGATTTATCAAAATAATCCCAAACTAATCAATGCATTCATTTTCTCCTGTAATTATATATGCATGTATGTATGTATTATGTATTTCCTTTCAACTAAATCTTTTCTCTTAAGAACTGTCTGTGGAATGTGACTTCACAAAGATTAAATATTTATGGTTATTGGAGAGACTTGGAGCCATGAATTTTGCAGAGTCTCCCCTACTGATCTTCTGCACCAGAAACAGTCAAAGTCATTGCACTGGCTACTTTTGTCACCCTCACTCTTCATGTGTTCCAAATATACAAAGTTGAATGAATTAAGGGAGATAGTGCAGGGGCCAGTGATTTGGGAGGTGTATTGTAAAGTCTATAAGAACCAAAGAAGTTTATAATCTTTCAGCTTTGCACTTACAGAGTAAAAGATCCAGTTGCTTGATATATAAGCCCCTTCCCTGCTGTTGATGTTCCTCCTGGCTTAGTTTTGGAAAATAAAGGAGGAGACTGAACTGAGCTAGAAGGTAGAAAAGATGATCAATGCCAAATAATATCTTCACCTAAAGAGAATCAAAATTAGTTAGCCAACTTGAGATGCCATCAGTTGCAGGCAAATAATTAATGTTATCCTCATCTATAAGGATTTCTGTGATTTCTTTTATCTAAAAGATTTTTAAACAAATCCTTATTGAGTTTTACCAAAAAAGACCAAGAAAACATGATAATATTTTTTCATATAAGTAGTTATGTTCTGTAATTTTAGCACCTTATTTTTAATTAAAAAACTGTCTTATAAATGTTAACTCATGGCAATAAATTAGCAAAAACCAAGATTATTTGGTAGTATAACCACCCACATTTAGCACAGATGTTCAGCAAAAGATTTAGTAACTATTTTGATGGCCCTCATTAGCTGAGGTAAATTAGCAGAATATTTATGAGCAATATTAAACTGTTCAGGTTCATATTTTCTTTCTTGATTGTTTTATAGAAGTCTCATAAACAGCTGGCTTACTTGTCCTTTAGAAAGTTCTTGTAGATATCAGTAAGACTGAAGCCCAGTATTTAATGGTTCTAAATAACAGAACAATTGCCTGGCCAGAGGTCACTCAAGCAAGCTCAATCCAACTCCAGCTCCACCACCTACCCCCAACCATGAACCTTCTCTCATCTCTAAGACCCTGCCTTTTCCTAAAGTAGCTCATGGGATTGGTATAGTCCTAGGTTGTTTTTCCCAAGGGATCTAATTTGTTATGGGTTATCTATCTCCTAGTCCAACAACCCTCTAGGAGCCTAATTGATATCCAGACCACAGGGGATATATAAGACTGAAATCTGAGAAGAGAATTAGAAGGCATTATCATGTTTGCCATGGATTCTTCTAATCCAAATCAATGCCTTTATATGCATGCCTCCTTCTTCATCTGACCTGATTCATTCAGAAGCCCAGAAAATTCAATACAGACCAGGACTAGATACTAAATTAACAAAACACTGGAACTCCCTTTAACACTTGTAAACACTGAGTAGGGTGTGAGGACGCAAAAGTCAACTGTATTGCTCAACGACTACCACGTCTGCTTTCGCGATCATCTTCCAGAGAAGTAAACTATAAATAGTCTAACTCCTGCTATTCAGATGACCAGACTAGAGGTTTTACATGTTAGGAAGAAGTGATAACTACCATCGGGAATGTATATTTTGGCTGACTGTCGAGCTCTTAAATGCCAGCCTAAATTTGAACTGTCCTTTAAGCAAGTGGTATGAGACAAATAAAGCTTATGATCAAGAACTAACTATGAATATGGTATTAGGGCTGATTAAACTTTAGATGGTGTCAGTGAGAGTTGGGAAAACTTAGAGACAGACAGACAAGTCCAGGCGATCCACACAAAATCATCCAGGTGAAGGTGAAGTGGGCCTGAGGTGGGCAGTAATGTTGAAAGTGGAGAGGAAAGTAGGGAATGTTATGAAGATTAACTACTGGTAGCAACTGATTCCTTGTAAGAATAATGATGACAGTGGACTGGAATTATACTGTAACATTTTGAGAGCAGTAAAGATGGCAAAAATTCACTGAAAAATATAGGCTAAGTTAGAAGGCTTCTGACTTTGGGTGATGCTATAGTTTGTATGTTTGCCTTTTCCAAAACTCATGTTGAAATGTAATTGCCATTGTAACAGTATTAAGACGTAGTTAGGTCACAAAGATTCCACCCTCTTGGGTGAGATTGGTGCCATTATAAAAGGATGCGGGTGAACTCAAACCAGGCATGGTGGCTCATGCCTGTGATCCCAGCTACTTAAGAGACTGACATGGGAGGATAGCTTGAGGACAGGAGTTCCAGCCTGGGCAACATAGTGAGACCCATCTCTCTTAAAAAAGAGCAAGCTCAGTTTCCTATTGCTCTCTTTTGCCTTTCTGCCTTCGGTCATGGAATTATACAGCAAGAAGGCTATTGTCCAGATGCTGGCCCCTGGATCCTGGACTTTCCAGCCTCCAGAAATGTGAGCAAATAAATTTCAGTTTTTTATAAATTACCCAGTCATAGGTATTCTTCTATAGCAGCAAAAATAGATGAAGACAGAGGAAAATGAATTCGAAGCAAATAACTCTGAGAAGGATTCCACAATAAAGTATTGTCAGATATTCAGAGAGGGGGTTTACTTTCTGATTACTTGCCAGTGGTACTCTGAGAAGTCACATATTAGAAAAAAAAAAAGACAGATGAGTCATTAGTAATTCTGCAAAATCTAATGATACTGTGAAACCACTGGAACACTGAAAGGAGGCACTGAAATAAGTTGTAGATGCAGAACGAAAGGTAGGAGATATTGGAAAATAAAATGCTTGCTTAACACTTGTGGCAAGAAAACCCTGCCCATTAGCATTCAGGTTAAAGCATTGTGTAATGTATCAGTCAGAGTCCAGGTGGGAAATATTCAATGTGAACATTTCAGTCAGAGGGACTTTAATACTGGACACTATTTACACAGGTGATGTAAGAACCAAGGAGCCAAACAGCAAACCCAGAGATTGGCGGCAGTAGGAAATTACCATACACCTAGGACTACAGGACCACAGAAGATGTGATGTGGTATGACCAGAGCCCAGAAGCTGGTGCTGTAGCCACTAGCACAAGATGCTTCTGGAGACAGAGAGAAGGGAAAAATACCCTGTCCTCACTCTGTAGCCTGCCCACCAATCTTCCATCTTTGCCTCCCATTGGCTGAGCCTCCCTCCCTGCTAGAGGGCAAGGGAGCCTAGGAAATGTGGTTTTCTGCCACGCTGGGCAGAGGAAGGACAGGACTGGAGCAGATCTGTCTGAGCAAAAAGGGGCATATATAGTCAGCCTGTAACATGGTACCTAACACAGAGTAATACGAGGTTTTGAGGGCCGCCTTTCAGGAAACTTTTGGAAGATAAATATAAATTTAAAAACTGATATTTTTTTCCTCTGTAATTGCAATGAGAACAAAATTATGACTTTCAAATGCTATTAAAAGCAGAAAATGTAATGGCCATCTAAAATAGGAGCACATGAGTTTTCAGCTGCTGGACTAGCCTTTAGACCACCCTTCCCCCTCCATTCCTTTACCTTGTTGACATCACCATGTGCTTCTTCTCTAGATATTACAACTGCTGAGCATCCATGAAAAATAACAGTTCTGTCATTTTGAATAGGACAGATGAAAGTTTTCCGTGATGCAAGAGTGGATTTTAAAAGATAATTGTGTTTTTTCTCTTCTGTAATTAGGACTGGACTTTATTTTGTATTCTGCAAATCATTTATGATCTCCTGGCTAGAGGAATGAAAAACACTCATAGTTTTAGATGCATTGCCTTTGACCTACTACAGGTCTCGTTGCAAGTAACTTGCTTACATAGAAATAAACAACACATGTGGTATGTGGTTGGGTCAGCATTTGCACCTTGCATCTTGTCCTCAGAGCCTGTGCTATACCCATCATGGTGTGCAGTCACCTTTCTCAAGTAGTCTCAGATGTGGAGTCAGGGAAGACAGCATAGAGTTCTGTAAATCAGGAAGAATTTGGTTTGGTGAAGCCCTTCTGAGGCTCTGGACAAGGATGCTTGGCTGGCTGTCAACTGTGGGGGATGAATAATTATCTGATGACCAAATAAGAGGAAAGAGAGTAGTGGCTGAGGACACGGAGTCTGGGCCATTTGACCTGCTTTCTTAGGTGTTTTACTTAGATTTGGAGTATTGATTACTTCATCTATAAAATAATATTGTGTATCTACCTCATAGGGCCATTTTAATAATGAAATGAAATAATATAAGTAAAGCACTTGTCATAGTGAGTAGTTCTCAATAAACACTTGTTATTACTATTATTGTTCTTATGAATTTAAAACCCAGAGTATATACTGTTTTACAATGATAAATCCTAATTTACCTCGATACGCTCCTCAAAGCTATCTTTTCAGGTAGGCATCTAACATTAATAAGCCCCTCCAAAGGCTATAGCTTTAAACTATGGTTTAGTTCTAAATCTTCTGTCTTTGTTTAACAGCAAAATAAATGAGAATCAGCTCCCCACTGAAAACTTCTTCAAGATTAACATAAACAGTTAAACAAAAATCCTTAGAGCTTTCAAGCTCTCTTCAATATTCACTATTGTGAATATTTTTACCAAGTAATGTCCTGATAGTGTCTCCCTTTCATATTCTGTTTGTATGCTAAGTTCCCAGTGCATCTAGGCTATATAATAGTCCCCACACTTGTCCCATGCCTATGTTTCCAAGTCATGTGTTGTTCTTATTTCCCATCTACCTAGAAAATTACTCCCTCCCTCAACCTATTAAAATTGTAGTCATCTTACATGTTTATATTTCACAAGGCCTTTTCTTATCTACTTAATAAATGTGATCTCTCTCTGATCTCTGAACTTCAGAGTGCTTGTTTTTACTTTTCTGCTGCAATCACTTAGTAACTTGTATTATGATTGTGAACCTGTTTGAGACTTCCTTGCTAAGATAAAGATGTAGGAACTGATATCACATCTGGACATTCCTTGTCACAACTTTCACTGTGCCTTGCACAGAGTAGTCATTTTAAAATTATGCAGATAATTTGATGTAGAAAAATTTGGGAAGAGTAAAATTTTCACTTCAGTCCCCTTAACTTCTGGCTTTGTCCCTCAGCTCAGCCATATTCTGGCTGAACACTTTGTTCTCGGATTTTACATTAAATATTGTCTAAGTAAACTATGCTTTGCAGAGATCGTCTTTGTAAAAAAGATATTCAATGGGAAACATACTCCCATTTGTTTTGCTGTTAAACAAAGGCAAGAGAGTTTGGAATTAAAACCCAACCTACCACAGCCTTTAGAATGGCTCTTTAATTGACCATTACAAATCTTTATTGAATTGAGGAATACACCACCAAACAATGCTTGCTTTCCCAGATACCAAGGAAATAAGCATGCTTTGAATGAATCAAAATGTTCTGCACTAACTCATTCCCTCTGCAGGAAACTCTGTTGCTTGAGAGGAGGTAGAACACCCAAGATTAATCGCTCGGAACACACATACACACACAAACCAAATTTCACTATTTAAAAATTTTCAGTCCATAGACATTATAGAAATTGGCAAGTTGGATCCAAGGAGAAAAATTCTGATTTTCTTTTTATGTATATAAAATGTTTATGTATATGTCATGATAAAGATGAATGTGAACAGAAAAGCAAACACATTTTGAATCAACAGGCCATAAGTACACTCTCCTATACATCATTTGGCATTGGAGTTTGCTGGCAGTATAGATTATATGAATATGTATTAAATAATGTGGTAAGAACCATCCTGTGGGATAAAACAATGAAATCAAAGCCCCGGCGTTCTAGATTTGTGTCTGCTGAGGGTCTCTGTGACAGTGTGGCAAGGCTCCAGGCTTTAAGCACTTGGCCATTGCATTTGGATTTTAAAATATCCCAAGCCATAAATTCTGGTTGCAATTAGAGCTGGTGAAAAGAAATATACCCTAGGAGTTATTAATATGTAAATCTAGTAATCTGAGACATTGAATGATCTCAGATTAGGGTTTCTGAATTTATGCAGTCTAATTTTGACCAAAATTACATCACACTTCAGCAGTTCCGTATAAATTTGACAGAAAATTGCATAATGTTTCTTTAAAATTACTACAGGAAAATAATGTTTCAGAAGAGTATAAGGCAAGAACACACATAGCTACAATTCATCACACCAATGATCCATATAGCCTGAACTCTCATTTCCAGAACAGCCAATGCCATATGGTATGGTAAATTACAAAATCCAATAGTAGAGAAGTTCATGTCTTTATTAATGGAGCCAAAAGCTTCCTTTAGTTTATCTTTGTCAAACTTAGAATGTTTTATCTCAGTTCTGGTACAAATAACCAATTTTTCTTATCTCTGCCAATAGTCCTATCATTTAGAAGGATAGCACTGATAGCTGGAAATGTTTCTTGAAATCTCTCAACAGCCATGCCTGTAGACACAGCTGGAATCAGTCGTGAAATGGGATATATGGCTAATCAGTTTACAATATGGACATGAGTTTTCACTAATCTTACTCTGCTTAGAAATACTTAAAGCAGTCTCAAGTAACCCAAAATAATTTGTTTGTTTTGAAACCAAGTCACATAGCTCTTTCGCCTGACTAAAATAATAAATGGGTATATTTAGCAGGCTGCATTAATCATTTCATATCCCCCTAGTACCACAAACACCCGGGGCACTCTACGCTCATTTTATGCTGAAATGTAGTTGAATCAAAGATTGGTTCAGACCAAGATCCATCGAGTCCAATTACCTGTCTGACAGTCACATGAAGGGAAGATTTATGGATAAGCATGGCTTTCTCAAAGTTAAGTATTGTGTTTATATTTTTTGCTTTACCTGCATATTGTAATCTGTTGTAGATGTGCTATATAAATGAATGTAATTGTTTAAATTATATTTAAATTTAAGGTCTATTATAATTATACCTCCCTGTAAAGATATCTCTGCTTTTCAAAAATCAATCTAGTGAAAGCTCCAAGAGTGTCATCTAATTTGAATATTCAAGGATTTGGTTAATAAGTTCATGTGAGTAAGTCTATTTGAAGAATGAGCATTGATCTTGAAATAAGACGACTTGGGTATGGACCTTAGCTCTCTTACTGATAAGTTGGCTGAATATGAGCAACTTAAATTCTGACCTTATTTTCTTTTAAAACTTAGTAGTACCCATCATATTTTTATTCATTATTTCATTTATCCAATATTTATTGAGTATCTACTATATGTTAAGCACTTTACAAGATTCTAGTTATATAAAGACTGAATAATAACTCAGTTCCACAGTCCAGGGATTCACCCATCAGTAGAAGCAGGTTGTAAAAAAATAATTAGGGCACCATTGTGAGGAGTATCATAAATGAGATATCTGGACCAATATGCCAAGGGATTAAAGAAGAAAGTACATTTATTTATTTGTTTAGAGAAGATTTATTAAAAATGTAATATTTAATTTGGTCCAAGGAACCAAGAATAGGGTATACAGGTATGAAAATATGAAAGCACATGACTTATTTAGAGAATTATGAAAAACATTGCGTGATGGGTATATTAATAGAATGTGGGAGATGGAGTGAGAGGGAGTGGACATTCCTTTGCCATAGAAGACTAACAATAATATCCTCTGGGTTCCACATAACTTCTGCTTAACTATCCTTTCAACAAAAGGCCATTGGATTTTCCAGTCATTTATTTCCTTTAAAAAACATGATCCCCCTTTTTAATATTTGTTTGTGCTTAAATGTTCAATAGTATTGCTTTTTATTATAGATTTCATCAGACTTCCAGTTGTGAGACAAGACTCATCAATCTTTATTTTCCAGAGCCTTCTTAAGGAAGTGTCTTTGGGTAGGAAGTTGTATTGGCCACCCATCATTCTTTTTTAACATGGTGGTCTGAACTTCACACATACATCTCTTGGCCAACGATTCTACAATTTCACTGCCTATTCCTCATAATATTCTCAGGTAGATACCTTTAAGCCCATCCTGTGAGCATTAAGGTGGTAAAAAGTTGTTCATAGCTGTGTGACCCCAGAAAGCTCTGTGAAGGACATAAGCTTTGACCTAGATCTTAAAAGCTAATTAGAAAGTGAGTGGGCATTGCAGGCAGAGGAAGTCACAAGCAAATGACAGAGGCAGGAAAACTCAGGGCTGGGAGCATGAAGAAGGAGGCGGGAAATATCATGAAGCCATTGAATAAGAAATCACGATTGCCTGCTTGCATGGGGCTTTATTAAATAGATAGTTCAGGGGTAATCAAAGATTTTAGATCATTGAAATAGCATGACTAGAATTGTTCTCTAGGAAAATGAATCGTAACTCAAACTGTAGAGGGAAGATTGAGGATAGGGAATCCAAGTAGCTAATATTTAGAGAGTAAATACATAGTAAAAAAAAAAGCCTTGAATTGTGGCTGCAATATTGAAAACAAAGAGACAGGAACAACTTGGAGATGTATTCTTTATGTAGAATCAATTGACAAAGCAACTGATGGGGAAGGCAGGTGTTTAAATGATTCCAAACTTTTGAACTGAAGTAATGGTAGTTCCATGAATAGAAAGTGTGGGCACAGAAGGAGGAGGAAGAGAATGTTGCTGGGAAAATATAATGAGTTAATTAGCTACACATATGTAACGTAAGTAGAGATAATAGACTACTTATAAAATTAGACATATGGGTCAGAGGAAATAAAGCCTTTGCCAATTGTCTAACATCTGTGTCCACTTCTCTGGTTTTAACTATAAAAAACTAAAGTCAAAGGTAAATTATGATTACAAACCTGTCCTTCCAAGTTTACTGGGAATTAAGTATACTATTGTTCTAATCTAACTATACCACACCCTCATCCATGTAGCCTCTTTTGATACTAATATATCACCCGGGTCTTTAACTGGGTGGTCTCAATTAGATCCTCAACAAATAAAGAATCTCTGTCTCTCCACTTTACTTCTGTATGACAGCTGGAAAAGGTTATTGGTTCTGAACCCAGATAGCTTCTGTATGAGGCTTTCTCTTTCTAAGCTCCTGTAATTAATCATTTCCAGATTGACAATAATTCTGTCTTCATTTCACAGACAAACTCATATGGTTTTGCAACACTTCAGATAACTTATTACTAGGTTAAAAAGGAATGAAGATACTCTTTCAGGCTTCTCCAGTTTTGCTGTGTGCTGTCAGGTCAGCATTCTCAACAGAACGAAGCAGGGACAGATGGTGCCCATTCCCTCAGTGACAGAATCATTCAGCAATGTCAAAGGCATTTACATCCTTGAGAGAGAGATGTTTATGACTAAAAGTTTCCCACCATGTGTACTCCAGAATAGAGAAATAAAACTCCAGTAACAATTCATGTTCAATTATGTTAAATTTTAATTACATAAATCATTAGAAATAGACCCAGTTACTTTGTTCTAGCATCAATTCTCCAAGGAGTCTTTTCTAGAAGGTCATTAGTGTGCTTGACTTGAAGGTGTCTACACTAATGATTATGTAAAATTCAAACTTGGACACATGTATATTTTAAACCACTATAGTGTAATTGAAAAAGGAAAATGTTGTTCAGGGACATGGCCATTAATTTGGATAACAAATTAAATCTTGTTTAAATAAGTTTATTAACCTTTATTTGATATATTACCAAATTGAATTTATATTTTTTCTGTAAACATGGCTTTAAAATAACTTATACATTTGATAATTAAAAGATTTAATGATAAATAGACTGTAATTATATATTCTCATCCTCTCCGTTGCCTCTTCTACTTTTAAGCAGCTAGTATTCATTTTTAAAACTAACTTAAATTTCTTAAAGAATCTGTTGATTATGGTTTTAATTCTAGCATTAATTATTTACATAATCTTTGCTAATGGTTTTGTTTTTCTGAATCTCAGATTCTTCATATACAAAGAACAAAGGTTATTTAGCTAAGATCTCTTCCTTCTTTGAAATTCTGTTGTTTAATTTGTTCAGATGAAAATAGTAAATAAATAATGATATAAATATATAATAAAGTTTAGTGACATGTAAATATTTATTTTTGTCATTGAAGTTATATTATTTTTATCTAAAAGTACAAAATTTTAAAACCTGTAAAGTTTCTCATCTTTGCTTTAGTTGAATATGACCACATTCTTATCTTTAAAGTACCAGACCTGGGAGTACATCTCCACATCTTCTACACTATTTTTACCTCTGGATAGTTCCATCACAGAGGCTGTATCCTCTAAAAATATCTCCTTCATGATACTATGATTGTATGTGCTATAATACATATGCACATATGCATTGCATGTATTAATTCAGTTACCCTTTGTTTATTGATTTCACTATAAGAAGTATGTTTAAAATATTAGGAGGTGAAGAGGAACAAAACAGTGGCTCTTTAAACCCACAGACTTCAAGGAAAGTTAGCCAAAAGTGAGCTGCTGTGTATTCAACAGCCAATCTATGTTCCACTGTGTTGAAATAGACCACTGCTTTGCTCCATGCCCTCCAAGTTCCTCTGCCATTAAACGTCTGTCTTGTGGTCTGACATCTTGAAAAGTCACCCATCTCTTTGATATGGTATTAGATCGTGGTCACCTTATAAAATCAGTCAACACTGTAAATTTTCCTCCAAGTACTTCTTTACTTGTATCCCGTAAGTTTTTGGCTATTGTGTCCTCATTTACATTTATCTGCAAGTATCTTCTAATTTTCTGATTTCCTCTTTGTCTAACTGATTACTTAGTACTATGTTGTTTAATTTGAATATATTATATGTATCTGTAGATGAGCTTTGAGAGAATTCACATTTTAATAAAATTGAGCTTTTCAATTTATGAAGCTGATACATCTCTCCATTTATTTAGGTCTTTGATTTCTTCCATCAATACTTTGCAGTTTTCAATGTACAGATCTTACACATATTTTGTAAGGTTTGTATCAAAGTATTTTATATTTTGGAGCTATTTTAAATTATACTTTTAATTTTAATATCCAGTTGCGCATTGATAGTATATAAACTTGTGATTGATTTGGGGCTATTTAACCTGTATCCCACAACTTTGCTAAACCTACTTGTTCATTATAATAGCTTTTTAACAGATTCTTTGATATTTTTTATGTGAACAATAATGCCATCTAAAAAAAGAGACTTGTTTATTTATTTCAATTCTGGTTGCCTTTTATTATTTATTGTGCTGGCTAAGATGTTTAGTGCAATTTTGAATAGAAATTGTGAAGGTAGATATCTTTGTTTTGTTCTTGATTTTAGGGGGAAACAGTCAATTTCATTTTAGATATTCTTTATCAGGTTGATGGAGATCTCTTCTATTTCTAATTTGTGGAAGGTTTTTATTATAAACAGATGATATATGTTTTTAGACTTTTTCTCTATTGAGATTATTATATAGTCTTTCAATTTGGTAAATTTTATTGATTACTTTTGAATATTAACCAGTCTTACATTTGGGGAACAACCTTTACTTGGTCATGATATATTATTCCTTTATATATTGTTGAATTAATTTGCTGTTATTTTTTACAGATTTCTTTGTCTATATTTATGAGGAATATTGATCTATACTTTTCTAGTAATATCTTTTCCAGTTTCGATGTCAGGGTAATGGTAGCTTCACAGACTGAATTTGAATTTTCTCAAATAATTTTCATAGAATAGATATTAGCCCTTCTTTGAATTTTTGGTGGAATTTACCAGTGAAGCCATGATAGATAGAACTGGATTTTGGGTCATTGAAAAGTACGCTTGAGGTGCTAGAGAGAGAAAATGGCCTTGCTGCAAATTTTCATAATTTCATGCTTAATGACATGTGAGAGGAATGACTTGAAAGACAAGCTTCTGTTCACATTTTATCTATTTTGAGTCAATGATTTTAGCTTTTAAAGTTAATATGGAGAAAAAATATATCATCTTATAATTAAAAAGCAAAGAGGTATCTATCTCCTTAAAAATAAACCCACATCAGAATATGACCTTTTTAAGAAAATATCTTGTTGAAAACCACAGCAATAAAATAAACCACCTAAGGCCTTTTGTAAATCTTACTGTAAGTAATAGCTGTAAGCAGGAAAGGTTGATTTGTTATTTTAGAACTCCTCGGAATCAAATATGTTCCTATTGTTCAGGAGACCATAGTCTCTTGCTGTCTATTCTCTAAAAATATTATCATACAAAATACTTGCCATAATGTAGATTAGGGAACATAACTGTAATTTTATATAGGATAATTTACAATTGAACTGTAGCAATAGAAGAAATATTGCAATCATACTTGTAAAACACATGCAAATTATTTTGAATAGGAAACTAAAAGAGTATCTTTTGTCTCAGGACAGAATAGAATCTGCAGCATCTTTCTGGCCCTTAATTGAAGTAAATATTTCTTTTCTGACTCTTCTCCAGGTGGTTGGGTTAGATACCACATAATTGAGGCACTTGGATAGAGAGGAGCACCCCAAATACTCTCTGTGTGGAATAATTGAGTTACTTCTCTCTCAAAATAAACTTACATCACATTGAAGATAAACAGCTCCTTTGCTTCACAGCCCTGAAGCTTCATACCATACGAGGACCTCAGGCTAAGTTTGGTAATGATACACTAATTAGAGCAGACAGTTGCTAATTTCATAGTGGGATAATCATACTTCTAACAGTTGGGATAGTGGACTTCTAGGGAAGATCTAGATTTATAACTCTGAAGCCAGTGAAGTGCATAGAAAAAATTATAAAATAGATGATTATTTCCATGAGTTAAGTATCTAACTCTGTCAGTGGTGTTATCTGCTTTCTATTTCTGGTTTTCCCTCTCTCTGGGCAACGTTCCATGACCCATTCTTCTCTAATCTCTGCTGAATTGTTAATCCCTATTATAAATTTGTCCTGGAGTGGTCAAAAGCTACAGTGTCTACCATAACTAAAGCTCCATTCTCAGGGTCACTTGCAAATCTCCTTTTTACCAATATAGCTATTAATGAATATTTGGTTCTATGTGTTTATGTTTATTCCACATGGCCCATTCCACCTAAGCCTTGCTTATTGGGCTAGTGTTCTTGTGGAAGATTGAATTTTCCAAAGATAGCCATGCCATCAAGAAATGAAGCTTCAACTTTTTTAGTTTCTCCATGAGGTAAGGCAGTTGAAGGGAGGAGATTGGAAAGATATTGGTCATAGGATACAAAATTTCAGTTAAATAGGATTAAGTTCAAGAGATCTATTGTGCAACATGGTGACTATAGTTAATAACAATACATTGTATTTTTGAAAATTTTTTTAATTAGAAAAATAAATTCTGGCTTACTTGAACCATAGGAAAAAGAAAAGTAGAGTTATTTCCTCTGAGTCTAGGTGAGGCTATGACAAAGAGGGAACTTGAAGTTTTGTGACTTCAAAAGCTTGATTATAAAAAAATCAACATTTTCCCTCATCTTTTTTCTCTTGGGATGCATACTTTAAGAACCCTGAGGTAATATGAAGAAATTCATATGCCCTGAAGTTACCATCCTGGATACATCATTTGGAGAGGTACAGAAATAGAGATGCCCAGCTATGCCTATCCCTAACTGATGAAGTCCTCTCAGTGTCAGTCACCAGACATGTGAGTGAATGAGCCTTCAGACGATTACAGTTCCCCATACTTCAAACCAGAGGAGGTCAGACATAGTGAAGCAGAGGCAAGTGGTTCTTCTAGTTCCTAACCCTCAAGAATTGATAAGCATAAGTCACTGTTTTATGCCACTGTGGTTTTGGAGCAACTTCTGACACAGTAATAGATAGTTAAAATAGTCATCTGACCTGAGGCCAGCCAAAAGATAGAAAAAGGAGGTGATTTACTATAAGAACTTTTTTGATAGAAATGATGAGATTTTTCTTTTTCTGAAATTTTGACTGGAATTACACACAGAGAGAAACTCAGTTGTCAGTGGGGACAGGAGCATAAAGATATCGATGGAGAAAAGTCAGTGGCAGAGGCTGTGAAGTATAACCTCCTAATAAATGAGAGTATGTATAATATCCAGAGCAGAGGATGAGCTGGTTAGTTGGTAGTGACAAAAGACAGAGAAAAGATAAATAACTATAACAATAGAAATAAATGGCTAAAAGTAATGGTTCTAGAGCTAGACTCCCATGTTCAAGTCTTGGCTCTGTGTACTTGGGAAGTCACTTAAATTTGCTGTGCTTAATTTTCCTTCTCCTATGTACAAAGCATTTAGAATAATGTCTAGAACATAGTGTGTGTTTAACATTATTTTTGATGTTGACACAACCCTTCTGCTCTGGGTACAGTAAGTTAACTGAATAGAAAGAGCTACCTTGTAAAACCAATGACCTTCAAGTTCCTCATTGTTTTAGACTACTAGGTTCTCATGAACCCCAGATATTTGTGATTTATGCCTTCTTTATTTTAAAATCTAGTCTTACTCTAAAGTACTATTATGTAAGAGTTATTTTTAATTTTCATCAAAGATGTTATTTCTAACAGCAAAGCTCACAGAGTGTTTATAGTAAAGTGTGTGTGTGTGTGTGTGTGTGTGTGTGTGTGTGTGTCTGTGTGTGTGCTGGCTAGATAGATGAATAGACAAATAGAAAGATCTTCCTTCTATATGCTTTAGGTTTTATTTTTCTCTTTTGCAAAGCTCTGTGCATTCACTTTTAAAAATATATTTTGTTTAATGACTCCCTGATTACTGAGCTGTAAGTTTTATAAGGGCAGTGGCTGTCTTTTGTCCACTGCTGCATTACCAGAAGCTAGCTGCAAGGAAAAGCTCTCAGGCAGGATTGATCTAACCTGCTGGGCCTTGGAATGCCTGGTAGCTTTGATTCACTAAGTCTCATAGTAAATGCTTCAGGAATAAAATGGAGTGTTTTGTGTTGCTTATTTGACCTGGTGAGCAAGCAGGCATACAGCCAGCCTCTCTAGGAGCAGTCCTGGGGGCAGAGCTTTTATGTAAAAACTTGAGGATAGCAAAAGCAATCATTTCTCACATCTGACAGACTCCTGATCCCAATAGGTTAGTATCTGTCATCTTTCGGCTCTCTGAAGCTTATTGCTCCACCACAAACCTCCTATTATGCCCCCAGCTCTGGGGGCTGTTTGCTCACAGATGAGTTCTTGTGTTCTTCATCTGTACTTTTTGCTCTTGGCATCTTTCCTTTGGTCGCTATCACCCCGTGACAATATGCTAGCATGGATGTGGACACCTAAATCACATTCAATCCATATTTGTGAACTGACCGAATGCCAAGAGACTTCTTTACAACAAAACTACTGAGTCCTATAGGGAATGTAAGTGAGGTTGAGTAAGCCTGTCTTTCGATTCCTTTTCCCCTTGTCCATTTTCATTTGGTTGCAAAAGTTCCCCACATAGAAGGATGTATCCTTTGGATTTCTCCAAGTGATTTGTTTTTTGGGGGCAGAATGATATCCTATTGAGCTTATTAAAGAAAATTACTAAGCACATTTACAAACTAAACACCAGACTTATGTTGCCAGCAAATTTACTCTTGGAGGTCAGCTCAGCAGGTCCAGTAAAGTGCTCTCTGTCAACTTCCAGGCTTCTCAATGGGGTCAGAGCTCTACTCTAGTGATTAGGTTTGGCTCTGTGTTCCCACCCAAATATCATCTCGAATTGTAATCCCCATGCGTCAGGGGAGGGGTCTGATGGGAAGGGATTGAATCATGGGGGCCGACTTTCCCCTTGCTGTTCTAATGATAGTGAGTAACATCTCAGGAGATCTGGTTGTCTGAAAGTGTGTGGCACTTACCCCTTCATGCTCTCTCTCTCTCCTGCTCCATCATGGTGATGTGCTTGCTTCTCCTTCACCTTCCGCCATGATTGTAAGGTTCCTGAGGCCTCCCACCCATGTTTCCTGTATAGCCTATAAAACTCTGAATCAATTAAACCTCTTTTCTTCAAAAATTATCCAGTCTCAGGTAGTTCTTTATAGCACTGTGAGAAATGGACTAATACCCCTAGCTACCTCTACTACCCAGGCCTTACTCATAAATAGAAGATGGCAAAAATCATACTTCTTAGCATTTGATTACCACAAACCCTGTGCATTTATGTTGTGTTGAATGGGAGATGCTACAGAATGAGGAGTCAAATGCAAACCTGGCCTTTATGACAGGAAAATCCCCTAGGGTGGGATTCTGGATCATCTCACCAGAAGAAGCAGCCAGAGAAAAGAAGCAGCAGTGTGTGCTATGACGTGCAAGTATCTTGGCTCCTCTAGGCCTCAGTTTTATCTTCTTCTAAGAAAATGGTTGTTAAATGGTATATTATTTTAGACTTCTTATTATGAAAATTTTGAAACACACAGAGAAGTAGAAAAAGGGTGCAATGGACATCAACATACACACCATCTGGGTTCCACAATTGCTAGCATTTTGCCATATTTGCTTCCCTAATGCGTGCATATCTATCTATAATGTGCCAAGCCATTTTAAAGTGAATTTTAAATGTCAGGGCATTTCATCTTTAACTACTTCAACTTGTTTATTCAGAAATCGAGGACATTTTTCTACATAACCATAAGGATATTCACAGGTTGATTCTAGAGTCTTTCTGTCTCTGGGAGTCTTAGACTTTGTTTTTACCAGACATGTGTGAAAAGATAGATAGGAACAGAGACAGATATATCATAGAGCATATGCAACTTTAACTTCAAGACTTCTCACTTATTGACAAGAAAAATGTTCTTAGCCATAATTGGGTAACACTATTATCTCTTTTCCGTCTGGCTTCTCCTTCCTTACACCTCAACCCCCTGTACACACACATCCCCATATCAGGCAACATAGGAAGGGCTGTGAACATGTTTGGGATTCCATATAAAAGAAGATTGGATAAATAATTTTGTTTACTCCATCACTGCTGTGCATAGATTATGGCTAGCTCTTCAGAGATATGAATGACTTCTGAGTCAAGAATACTCTTACTATCTATGGCTGGAAGTCTTAAAACACCATCCTGTGGTACCTGGTGCTGGAAATATGTGAGGAATGGAAGAAACACATAGATGGACATGACTGGAACTGGAGTGAGTCTGGGAAAAGACATCCAGTCAGTAGATATGTAAATTGGAAAGGTGAAGGTGTGGTTGTCATGCAGACCTAATCAAAATGCAAGTTCTTTCCTGTCAGAAATATACTCGTTAATATAACATATACAGTTAAATATGCACTACACATAATATTTGGGGAATTGCACAAAATATAGTTTATCATAATAATCAGAAAATCTGTTGTTGTACTGCACTGAATGCCTCTGAATGAGATGTTGCATGTTTTATACATCTAGACACGTTTTGGAGAATCTCACTCATTTTTACCTAAGGAAGTTTGGCAGCTTCAGAGAAAGTATGCAAAATTGTTAGCGGTACTGTGAAATGTAAATATAATGTGTTAATGAATCCAGGCAGTGGATACATGGATGGATACTATGCTATTGGTCTATATTTGAAAGTTTTCATAATGAAAAGTTAAAAACACCACCCTGTAAAATCCATTTACTTTGCAGGAGAGGAAATGAGCACATATATCAATAAGTTGACATATATGGTAAAAAAGGAATTTGATTATACAATCATACTGGTGCATGCTATAGGGTAATCTTTTAAGAATGCATTTGGTTTGCTATAGTGTGTAACTTAATTTCATATATTTTTCATGATTGTTCATCAGCTTAACATTCAAATATAACTGAAATAAAGTATGTTGGTGGAAGCCAAACACACACACACACACACACACACACACACACACACAGACACAAAGTAAAAGACAGAAGACTGGCAGAAGCTTCAAAATGCCAAAAACTCACTTAGCATATTGTAATGAAATTTAGAAGCTCAGATGTCAAAATCAATTAAAAAATTTATATGCTATCAACTAAAAAATAACCTTTTAGTCATGCAAAAGCAAAGACCAAATCTATGTTCTCTATAACATTGTAAAATCACTATCATGTAGAGAAGGAATCCAAGAGTATATAGACAGAAAATTGGGGAAAACAAAGTTGTGCCAGGTGGTTAATTATTGAAGTAGATTTTCTTAGATTTTTTGTATCTATGCTATTTGCTAACTTTTCAATATGTAGCTTATTGAGTTTTTCTCATTTAAATTAATATTTGCCTTTGTACCTAGTTTTGAATTTATAATTTTGTAATCTTAAAGAGGACTGAAAAATTTTATAAACTCAAGGTGCCAAGATTGATCACTGGTCATCACTCTAGATTTTATACAAAATGCAAATGGAAAAATTGTGTTTTCTACTCTTCTCAAGCTTATTTTTTCTAGTGGCAAATGTATAATATTAAAACTAGTATATTATTAAAGCTTATGTATTAGAAATTCAGATATTTTAATATTTTAGTGAGGAAATGAAATCCCCAAAACTGACAACTTTTCCAAGTGAGACCAGTTTGCAGCAACACACAATAGTCATGGTTTAGGGCTCCTGATTCCTGTCCCCTGCTCTTTTCATCATATTATGAATCATTCTTTATTTAAAGAAATATGTTATAAAAAAGAATGCTCAAAATAGGGAATTGATGTGATAACTCTTTGGAGTTCTTCCTATTAATTTACTCAGCCTCTAACTTATCTATCAACCATTCAGTGAGCACTGGGCATTCACAGGTGGCCCTGACCATGTAGCCTCTGACCTTAAGCAGCTCAAAGGAAGAGACAAATACAGACTGGTAGACTAATACAGAAAAATGTTGCAAAATGCATAGTAATTGTACACCTTGGAAATCCACCAGGAAAAAACTGTAAATCTCCTGATCCATAATATTATTTGTGCCCCTAAATATCCCTTAGGGATATGTAGGAGGGCTGGTTCTGGCTCCATCTACTACCATAGAAATAATCTCTCTACTGTATCTTATTGTCCTTCCCACCACACATGAACTCTATTCTTACCCTAATTCAAGGAAAGAGAAAAGTATTAGAAATGACTTTACTTCTCAATCCTCCATTACGCGCACGCGCGCACACACACACACACACACACACACACACACACACACACACACGGAGAGAGAGAGAGACAGAGAGAAATTTACTAAACTGGATTATGCAATTCTGGAGTCTGAAGACCTGATAACCAGGAGGGCCAATAGAGTATGTTCCAATCCAAGTCCGAAGGCAGGAGAAGACCGATGTCCCAGCTCAAACACCACCAGGCAGAGAGAGTGGATTTTCTCTTTCTCAGCCTTTTGGTTTATTCATGCCTTCAAGATATTGGATGAGACCTACATTGTAATAAAATATGCCTTACCCTGTCTATTGATTCAAATGGTCATCTCAGCCAGAAACAGTCTCCCAGACACGCTCCAATAACGCTGAAATAACTGAGCATCTGTGGCTCAAATTGACACATGAGACTATCCATGGCATCCATCTTTCTTCTCCATCTCTTTCTTCATTGCTACCTTGGTCTAGCATTCCCCAGAAGCAGACTCTCAGATGAGAATTCATGGAAAAGTAGTTTGCTAAGAAATATTTCCCAAGGAAAAAAAAAGGAAGAGGAACCGACCGTGTGACTGGGAAGGAGAGGAGGCCAAGCCAGGGTGGATTAAGTCAAGTTCCAGTGAGATGAAGAAGCTCTGGAGGCATGCAGGCCACACCTCGGAGATAACCCTGGCGGGTGCTGGGTAAATTAGATACTTACACCCACACAAGTCCCATTCATGGTGAAGAGATAAGTTTTCAGCTACTTTTTGTTCTCTGTCCACAGCATAGGTTCTGGCAGCCAGAGGGTAGCCCTCTGAGGAAGTATCACAAGTATGGCTTTTGAAATGGAGGCACCATATCCAGGTGCTCAAAAGAGCTCTGAAAGAGTTGGGAGGAACACAGACAGTGTGTGCTGCAATTGTTGTCATCTTAGTAACAGCCACAGTAATCTCAATGCCATCAAAGACTCTGCTAGAGACCCTGGACTCCATATTTTCCATATATGATACTGATAGTCAATCATCGCATCAAATTTATTATAATTAGTACAATCTCCATTCTACAGAGGGAGGAGTGAAGCTCAGAGGAAGGTAAGTGGCCACAGGAGCAGCCAGTGCTGATACAGTCTGTCCCACTCCCAGGTGCTGGCAATTCCTTGTTCCATGTCATTGCCCACCACCTCAAATTATCTGCTGAAAATTCCATATACCATGGACTTGCCATGTATATTAGTCTGTTCTCATGCTGCTAATAAAGACATACCTGAGATTGGGTAATTTGTAAAGGAAAGAGGTTTAATGGTGCCACAGTTCCACATGGCTGGGAAAAACTCACAATCATGGCAGAAGATGAAGGAAGAGCAAAGAAGTGTCTTACGTGGTGGCAGGCAAGAGGGTTTGTGCAGAGGAGCTCCTCTTTATAAAACTGTCAAATCTCATAAGACGTATTCACTGCCATGAGAACAGTACAGGAAAAACCCACTCCCATGATTCAATTACTTCCCACTGTGTCCCTTCCACAACAAGTGGGGATTATTACAATTCAAGGTGAGATTTGGGTGGGGGGCTAAGCCATATCGTCATGTAAGATAATTGGATAGAATGCCAACATGTCCATGTGTGGTAGAGAAAATGTTTCATTACCTATAGTTGTGCTCACTTATCTTTTGTTAACTGCTTAGGACATAACCACACATTCATTCAGAATAAAACTTCCTGATATTGATGGAAAGTAATGCAAGTCTAAGTTGACAAACAAAAACATCTGTGATTTCTCTAAACATTTATTTTTTGAAGCTACTTAAAAGATGCAATAGTTGGCTATAATGCACATTTTTACACCCAATTTTACACTCTGGGTTTCAGAAATTTGCTGAATATAAAACAAGTCTTTAGACTACAGTGTGCAGTGCTATTTTTTAGTAACAAGACACAGTATTTCCAGATTTAGCCATTCACTACTAAGTGTAAAGAACAAGTGGTTGTAAAGAACACAGAACAAGAAAAATTCTGTGTGTAAGCTGTAAGTGCTAAGAACATCCCACATTGGTGAGTCATAACTTCACCTCCTAAAGGCTCTCAAAGAGACAGCTGCATGTTTTTTAAACAAAAAGAAATGGATTTGTATATTCCACTATTCCAGAGTTAGCAATTACTTTGAGCTCTTTATTAAAAATGCATATAAGTGAAGACAGAATTAGGAAGATTTAGGCAGCTTTGTGTTTTCTGTAGTTGTTTAATGTTTTGCAAAAGGAATACTATCAAAACAATTTACCCTTTCTCAATGTTAATTTTGAAAGTGGCTTAGTAAGGGATATTTGAACCAAATTACAGCATTGTTTTAGGACGGATATCAGGATGTTTTCCTTGGTAAGTGATTTCCTCACCTATCATAAATTAGTATCTTTGGCTTCTGATATTTCTCAAAGAATTGAATAACTGAAAATTTATTTAAGGTGATATCTTTCAAATTAGAGCTTTCTAATTATATATGTAAGGGGAAGCCAGAAATTTGATGAATGTGCATAATTATACAATATTGAATATGTTTAAAAGATACTCAAAAATTCTTCCTTATTACTTTTCACTTGGCATTTGTAACATATTTCGCTTCTTTTATTGTGGTGTCTAGTATTATTTCTCATAGAGGATTGTACTTCCAGGAATGCTTCAGCCTGTGTGGGTACATTTAAAGTTACCTTATAATGATGATGAGATGAATTCATGCAGTAATTAGAAGAAAGATAGCTTGAGGCACCTAAATTATGTGTGGCTCCAGCTGACCTTCTTTTGAAAAACAGAGCTTAAAAAGGTTACCATCTTTCTTTTGCGAATATGTTTTTTATTTAAAAGGAAAGCGATGCTCATTAAAGTTTTAATATTATAGACAAGAAGAAGAGCAAGCTATTTCAACACAAGTTGCTTTAATTTTGAGGCATTTTTATTTTGGTTTCCTTTTGGACACGGGTGAATGATGGTTATTGTTTTCACACAATGGTATCATATGTATGTGACTTCTGACCCTGGAGACAAACCATCCCCTGCCCACACACACTAGCAAGAAACCCACACAGTTTTTTTTGTTTTTTTTTTTTAATCTAATCCCAAGGAATCTCTCCTTCCACTCTTAGTCTTCTCAGAGCCACCTACCTCTTTCCTTCCCCCCCCATCACCCAGAAGAATCTCTTTAGAAAGAGAAGGAAAATGTTTCAAGAATCTTTAAGCAATGAATTTAGAATTCAGCTTAGGCCAGGTGTGGTGGCTCATGCCTGTAATCCCAGCACTTTGGGAGGCTGAGACAGGTGGATTGCCTGAGGTCAGTAGTTTGAGACCAGCCTGGCCAACATGGTGAAACCCTGTCTCTACTAAAATTACAAAAATTAGCCAGGCATGATGGTGCACACCTGTGATCCCGACTACTCGGGAGGCTGAGGCAGGAGAATCACTTGAACCTGGGAGGTGGAGGTTGTAGTGAGCTGAGATTGCACCATTGCACTCCAGGCTGAGCAACAAGAGTAAAACAAGAAATAAAGGAAGAAAGGGAGAAAGAAAGAAATTTGCTTAGCAGCTGAAAATCTGAGGGCAGAAGAAAGGGAACATACAGTCAAGTGCTGTATATCAATGTTTTGGTCAGCAATGAACTACATATAAAATGACAGTCCCCTAAGATTATAATAGAGCTGAAAAACTTCTATCACTAGTGTCATAGTACAACACATTACTCAAGTGTTTGTGGTGATACCGGTGTAAACAAACTTATTCCAATGCCGGTAGTATAAAAGTCTAGCATATTCATTTATGTATAGTATATAATACTTGATAATAAAAGGTTAGATTGTTGGCTTATGCATTTATTATACTTTTTATCATTTTTAGCATGTACTGGTTTTATTTTTTTAAAAAGAAAACTGTAAAACAGCCTCAGTCAGTTCCTTCAGGAGGCATTCCAGAAGGAATGGTTTTCATAGGAGATGGCAGCTCCATGCATGTTGTTGGCCCTGAAGACTTTCCAGGGGTACAAGGGTGGAGGTGGAAGATAGTGATATTGATGATCCTGATCCCATGTAAACCTAGGCTAATGTGTGTGTTTGTGTCTTCATTTTTAATGAAAAGTTTAAAAGTAAGAAAATGAAAATTTTAAAAGTTGAAAAAAGCTTATAGGATAAAGATATAAAGAAAATATTTTTGTATACCTATACAATGTGTTTTGTTCTAAGCCATGTTTTTACGAAAGAGTCAAAAGGTTTTAAAAATTACAGAGTTTATTAAATAACAGGCTAAGGTTAATTTATTATTGAAGAAAGAAAAGTTTAAAAAAAATTAGCGTAGCCTAAGTGCACAGTGTTTATTAAGTCTACAGTAGCATATAGGCCTTGACATTCACTCATCACTCACTCACCACTCACTCACCCAGAGCAGCTTCCGGTCCAGCAAGCTGCATTCATGGTAAGTGCCCCATACAGGCAAACCATTTTAAAATCTTTTATATCATATTTTCACTGTACCTCTTCAATGTTTAGATATGTAAATACTTACCATTGTGTTAGAATTTCCTACAGTAACATGCTGGACAAGTTTGCAGCCAAAGGAGCAATAGGCTATACCGCATAGCCTAGATGTGGAGTAGGCCATATCATCCAGGTTTGTCTAAGTATACTCTATGATGTTTGCACAGTGATGAAGTCAGCTAACAATGCATTTCTCAGAACGTATCTCCATGGCTGCCTGATTGTATGTGAAAAAAAAAATTCAGTAAATTTTTTTAGAATATACTGTCTTTTTTATCCCCACCCATGATACTTTACTATGAGGATTTCATCATCTAAAGCAACATATCAATAACAGTCTCTCAACCCATTCTCCCTCTTTCTTGCTTTTTTGGGAGTCATAGACTTCAGCTGGATGGAGTTCAGGGAGACAGATCTCTGGCCAACCCCCAAAGCAGAACCTATGCAGGAGGGTATGGTGTCCACATTGCCTTATCTGAGGCAAAACAACAACTATGTCAGGAGGGCAAGGTAGCACCTGAGTAATGCTTTATATCTTTCTCACCACCTTGCCAAAGAGAAGCCAGTTTTAGACACAGCAATATGTAAGTGCTTCTTTTTTTATAGTTTGGTGAGGATCACCCTACTAAGCTGAGGATTTTCTCACTTTGGCAATATAATATGTTTATTAATTTTTAAGCACAGAAAACTGATTTCAAAAACTTTCTTATCTTTAAGAATACAGATCAAGGTTTCAAGAACATTTTCAGTTGGAAATATTTGGGTAGAAAAACTGCAGTAATGAGCAAAAGGGATAAAATGGTAAAACATGTGCAAAACAGATGCTATACTTAATTTCATGCCAGAACAAATTAAAAATCAGAATCCTACTTTGTGATTTAGACGATGGACAATCTATACAGATGTGTGTAGGCTGAAAAAAATTCCTGTGAAACTGGACATTTTTAAATTGTGGGAACCTACTTTCTAAAAGCAACTGGGCTCAATTACTAAAACAGAAATATCTTTTTTTGTTTGGAGATTGTCAACAGTATCCAAACCTTGACATTAGATCAGCACCACATGGAATGAAAATAACTTAGAGGTTCAGGAATAAAATGGAAAAATACGACTTCAGAATTTGAGAACATTTTCATAAAGAAGAAGAAGATCCATATAATATATGGTAATTTAAAATGTATTAAAACACATCAGTTGGGCATCAATTAACTTAGGAAGCATTATGTTAGAACATCTGGCAGGTGGTCAAATGGTAATGAAAAGAAATAAAAACACAGATAGTATGGAAGAGGCAGTCTGTAAACACCAAAACAGTGTCAGAGACACAGTCATTTCCTGGTAGGGATGCTTGTAGGTTTATTTTTAAATGTAATTTAAACATTTCCCTCCCCACCAGGAGATTTTAATGTCGTTATGATACATTTGAATTAATATCTTAGAAGTTTCAAGTATCTTCTCCATAATCATCATCATTAAACAAGAGTAGAAGTTTTTAGATTTGAGGTCTATTTGGTTTCCAGAGGATCTGTAGATGGCCACAGAGAGTCTATGACTCCTTTACAATTGTATAAAATTATATACATATATTTAAATAGAGAGCATGTAGCTTTCATACATTCTTATGAGGGTTCCATGACTTCTGAAACATTAAGAAACTGCTGGGAAAAGCAGAGCTCTGCTAACAGGAGACATGTCTATTTATCCTCCATGAAAACGGCCTGTGCAACCCAGGAAAGCTTTGCAAACAGCCAAAGTGTAAAACAAATTAAATGCTGTGTTTATGCCTTCAGAAAAGTACAGCACAACAACTCCAGTCATACAGTTTTGATTTACACGAGTATTTTAGAAATCCAACTATTTGTCATCAGACACTCTCTTTATAATTTGAAAAAGTTCAAGAGCCATGGGAACTAACCATAGGTTATACTGTGTTGTATATTACCGGCAATTAAGAAAGAGCTGGCCAAGACAACAAATGAAAAATAAATATGTGGCTCAACCTAATGGTCAAGGGACAATAACACAGACAACAAGGAGGGATTAGGTCAAGCATGTAGTTGTGGGTTGTAAAGTACCTGATCACATATAATTCAACTTATCAATATTCATGAGCACTTATGGTAAGCACAGAACTTACAGAAACTGTGTTTCTGGTGAGAAAAAAAGAAACTAAATTTGAAACTTTGTAAAGTTATAATTTTTCTTGTTTAACCCAAGAATAATTTGTCTTATCAATGAGGAAGTTAAGATTTGGGCTTTGTTGGTTTTTCACCAATAAGCAAGAGTCACAGTGTGGTGGATTTACACGATGTAGAGTTAACTAAGCTGGAACGATATTTCCCTCTGTTCCTGGCCTGCATGCTTCCATGTTAATGTGAGATGCAAGCAACACACTGAATGAGATGTGGTAGGTGGAAGTGAAGCAGAAAGCCTGTTCTTTTATGCTTGAGGGCACTGCTCTGTTTGCAGCCCTCTTGTGTTGCTGTTTGTCTGAGGGCTCACCTTGTTGGTGCAGAGCAGTGGTGGGCCTGCAGCTCCTCCAGCTCCTGGCAAGGCCTGCAGCTTCTGACTCCTAAGTAAGGTGCATGTTCAGCTCTGTGATAATGAGCTCCAGCTTCTCCCACACTAGCTTATTAAAATTTATAATGCAGACAGCATTTTTAAGTAGTTTTGTGCTCGTTGGAGCTTAGGGAGTTAATCAGAAATAACACAACCTCTTATGAAACAGTTGTAGTTTCCATTACAAAACACCCACACCACTGAAGTTGGAGGTCATGAGAAGCTGGCCTCACATCCCGCTTATCCTTGCCTTCCCCCATGCACTGAGGTCCATCTTTCCTTACTGCTGCCTACCTGTTTTTTTCTACATCACTCAAAATGGTTCTTCTTTTCTAATCGATGTCATATACCAATGTATACCCAAATAACCTGACACATATACACAGAAAAAGAATTTAAAATTAGGGGATCAATTGTTGATATCAGAAGCAATATTTTTGCACTTTTTCAAACTTGATGCAACCTAAACCATTCACCATGCTGGTGTATTAAAATGTGTAATGCAAAAAGCATTTGTAAGTAGTTTTGAACTATCAGGGGCAAGAGAAATGATCAGAAATAAAAAAAAGCTCTTATGAATCAATTGTGGTTTCCACCACTTTTATGTAATAGAGTCTCTCCAATAACAGTAGGGCAAAAGCTTCCTTTCTACAGAAAAAGTATAGAAAGGGAAAAATCCAGGATCTTGATTAAGTCATTCTCTGGCTTTTTGTTTGTTTGTTTGTTTCTAGAAGTTGACCAGAAAAAATATTGATCTTTAACAACAACAAAAAAAAGAAAAATCACATCTTAAATGTAACTGGTGCCGAGCTATTCTTTATGGAAATAGATAACGGTTTCGTAGTTAGTGGAACTCACTTATCTGCTTTTGCAAATATTAGTAGTAGCTACCAGATACCACGCTGATCCAGTAAAAAAGAGTTTAGGCAAAGAATCATGGACTGATTTGAGAGTCATTAGGTCTTAGAGAAATATATCTTACAAGAAAAAATTATCAACTCAAATTAGATTGAATTAAAGAGGAGAATTTATTGGGATGTATAATTTTAAAAATACTGCCAGAGAGCAGAAATGTAGCTTTTTCTCTTTCTGTCTGAATCTCCACCCCCATCTTTGTCTCTTTCTCTCCTCTCTCTCTTACTCTCCCTGTCTCATATCCACTTTCTCTTGATAGTTCAGGGTGCCTGTGGCACCAATTCCTAGGTTACATAGCCTTCAGCTTGAGTCCCACTGACCAACTTGCTAGAGTCTCTTCACCCAATTACTGGAAATATTGATTGTTGTAATTCAGCCAGCGGATTGACTAGGCAAGGGGAGAGTTTCCACTTACAGTCTGATCAGCTATGGGTGGGGAGCAAAGTACAAAAATGGCTACTAAGGGCAGTGAGTGACACTTCTCAAAAAAAGAGAAGTGAGATGGGCAGATATCCTGAGATATTTTCCACTCTACAATATTTCACTCTTCACTCAGTGGAAAACATTTGATTCAATTGCTATTCTTAAGCGAAGAAGCAGTAACTCCTGATGCTTCAGCTCCATCACATTAATTCATGTAGAAAACCTATTCTACTGTAGAACCTATTTTTGAAAGCACTGAGTCTTTTAATGATAAATACTATATAAATATTAGTTATGTCATTATGTCTTTTAATTTTTTTGTCTTTAACATCCAATTATTAAAAAAAAAGTATTTGTTCTAGCTGTGTGTGGTGACTTATGCCTATAATCTTTGCATTTGGGCGGCTGAGGAGGGCACATTGCTTGAGCTCGGGAGTTGAAGGCAGCCTAGGCAACCTGGCGAAACCTGGTCTCCACAGAAAAATACAAAACTTAGCTGGGCATGGTGGCACATGTGTGTAGTCCCTGCTACCTGGGGGGCTGAGGCAGGAGGTCACTTGAACCCAGGAGGTTGAGGCTGCAGTGAGCCAAGATGGCACCACTGCATTTCAGCCTGTGGGACAAAGTGAGATCTCAAAAAAAAAAAAAATCTTTGTTTCAGGTAACTGTTGGATCTCCTTATCAATTAGAAATAAAGGGTTCAGACTCCCATTCTCAAGGTATGATCATGATAAAAATGTGACAATAATTGTAAGAGACTTTTATAGCTTGTCTCATCCCCCTGAGGTTGTGCTCTTCTTCCTGAATAAGAGGGAAATGTTATGCTCCCTAGATGTTTATGCAAAGAAAATATTCATCTTAACATTGAACCATAAACAAAATAAATAAGACATTTCTGCTAAGTGTGAAAATTTTCACAGTAGGAGTGAGAAATTATAATGTACAAAAAGCAAAATGAAATTGTGGAATGCTGTAAGTAGAAGGGGCTTTGGGGAGCATTTAGAGGTTAAATGGTCCAATACAACTCTTTTAATTTCCAGGTTAAGAAATTGAAGGTTAGGGGCGATTAGGTAGCTTTCTAAAAATTAGTTTGCATTTGAGCTGGTCCTCAGTTTTATAATTTCAAATATAAGCAAAATAGCAAAATCTTGCCTTAAAAAATAAATCAGGGAAATTAAAATCTTTATGTTCTCTCCCTTCCTTAGACATGTTGTTCACCCAATAATTCTTCAATATGGTCACATCATTTAAGGACATAAGAGAGATAAAATGGTTGAATCTGTTTTGTCCATATGGTTACATTATTTTATTTATAGTAACTTTGTTTCTACCATAAAATGCTGCATAGTATATGCTTTTTAATACAGTTAATTGAAACTGATATTGTTAAGGATACTCATAACACTTGTTGAAAAATTGATGATATCCTTGACTTTAACCAAACCAGAATTGGAGATTCAAGAGGGAAGAGAATAGTACAAGCCTTAATTTCCATACATTTGGCACTGAATATCAAGGACGGAGATCACATGTAATTTATTGTACATGCATAAAATGTTGGGGAGGCTGGTGAGAACAGAAGAAAAACAAAGAGAGATTTAAAGATTTAAGAAAGAGGCCGGGTGTGGTGGCTCACGCCTGTAATCCCAGCACTTTGGGAGGCCGAGGCGGTTGGATCACGAGGTCAAGAGATCGAGACCATCCTGGTCAACATGGTGAAACCCCGTCTCTACTAAAAATACCAAAAATCAGCTGGGCATGGTGGCGCATGCCTGTAATCCCAGCTACTCAGGAGGCTGAGGCAGGAGAATTGCCTGAACCCGGGAGGCGGAGGTTGCGGTGAGCCGAGATCGCGCCATTGCACTCCAGCCTGGGTAACAAGAGCGAAACTCCGTCTCAAAAAAAATAAATAAATAAAAAATAAAAAATAAAATAAAGATTTAAGAAAGAATCATAATTCACTGTTTAAAACTTACATAGGCCTGAAACATCATTCTATGATGAGCCTTGTCGAAGGTAGCATGAAAAAGTTATTAGATTCAGAGTGAATGATATGTAAACTTATATGATAAAATAGTTGCATCCATATGGCAGAAGGAAAAGGTGGGAGTTATTTTAACATGGAATCATATGCAACTGTTTGTACATTGCCTTTTTTTCCCCTTGGGACATTCTGGCTGCCTTACCCTTGGTCAAGTCTCTTGACTCATTTGTAAAGTTAAATTTCATGCAGGGAAAGCCTTTCATGTCTATTTATATCACATTCTACTTTCATTTGGTTTATTTAATGATTTATTAAATACATTAAGCATAGCACAATTTCCTATGAGAGTTGAAACATATGACTAAAATTATTTTAAAATTATGTTTATGTTGTGATTTATAAAATTGCAAATTGTCAAAGACATAAGGGATAATAGTAAAATAGCACACGGTTGTTTGGAGCAAACACGTTACTCCAAGACCTCACTTGAAAGCTGGTAATTTCCTTGAAATAGCCCATAGGGGAAGCATATGCAAGGCAACTGACAGCATATGGTTTGAATAGTTGTGTCTACATAGTGAAGAACCAGATTGGGAGAAGATATTAATAAAGAATATGAATACAAGAGCAACTTCTTAACTTAGTACAGAGACTGACCCCATTTTTATCTAATTTTTATAATCTGTATTATTTAAGAGAGAAAAAAAATTTACTCAGTCGACCAAACTCTCAACATTTTAAGTGTGCTCTAATGGATGTGTTATGTAGAGGGCAAGGCAACTGCATACCTCTTTTATTATTTGGTGAATTTAGAAAGTAGCAAAAAATTGTTTAGTAGTTATAGCAGCTGGTATTGATAGTGAACAAGTCACTTAACCTTTTTGTGTATCAATGTTTCAAAACAATTCAATCATTAATTCAACATACTGATTGTCAACTACATGCAAAGCATTTTGCTAATTCTTAGGATGGAGGAGTAGGAGTGAGCGGTAGGAGATTAGTAGCAGATACCAGATTTAAAATCACCTTGTGTGACATAATAAGCAATTAGGATTTATCCTTTAGAGTCTTTTGGGCATTATTAAAGGATTCTAAACAAGGGAATGGCGTGATTAGGGCTGACTCTTAGAAATAACACAATGGTAGTAATGTGAGACATAGCTCAAAAGAGGATCAACCTAGGCCCAGTTGAGACAATGGTAATTAATCAGACCAGAAATGATGGTTGCCTGAACAAGGGCCATGTCAGTGGTGATGGGGAGAAAAGGATGGGCTTGAGAAATTGTTAGGAAGTTTGCTTGTAATTGATTAGATTTGGAGGCCAAGAAAGAATCATGCTTCAATAGTGATCCATAGAATAATATTGATTTCTGACTTGTAAAATAAAGCATATACAGAGCGTTGCATAACTTCAATTTGCTTTTATAACAATAAAAGTAGTTGTTAAGGATTACTAGCTTTGTCTACCAAGTTATACATGTAAAGGAATAAAGTACATTTTCAGACTGTGTATGTAATGCAAGCAAGGTTAAAAACTGGTTTCTGTTGTTTCACTTTTGCTAATAAATAGGTTGAGAAAGCTGGTCTAAATTGACATCTTTATAGTTTATATTTAAAGAATAGCTTTCGCTTTCCTATGGGAATGAGAAACAGCACTTACAGAAAATTCCATACAATGCTTTGAGGTCTAACATGCCATGATTTGATAGACTAGGGCATCTGAATATTTAGTTCCTGACTCCAGAAAGCAAATGTTAGAAGATAGAATTGATAAATATTTGACTTAAACTAATTCCTTGAATATCTAGCCTTGTATTTTATACCATCTATCATTGTGGTTTCTTAGCACTTAGAAATATGAGCTCTGAATAAAAATGCAGAGAACCACCTGTCTGCATGGCAGTATTCCAAGAATTCACAACCTGAATTAGGCTTACCACTAGAGGAAATGTAGGCAGCCACCTTCTACTTGTCATTCTCAGATCCATTTTTCAAAGGAAGAGTATTGCAAAAACACTAACTTTGTGTTAATACTGATACAATAGAGTACACTTGTACGTGGCAACTTAAAATTGGGTGCTAGGATTTGAGGGAAATCAAGTGAGGTAGATACACAGTATATAATTTCTAACATCTCTTTCAGGCATTTGATTTTGGAATCTAACGTAGAATGAGTTTACTAGTGACCGAGGAAGCCAATAGTGAAGCGGAGTAGGAGTATTAATTTTAGTCTCTAATAGTTAAGAAACACAGGAACAATTACTTTTTGTTTAATTGATAGGTTTTTGGTTGTTTTTGTTAAGTTAAAATTTTTTTGGTAATTTTCTGCCTTCCAACTGTGTAAGCCTCTGAATTGTAATGGTATGATGTACAAAGATAGAAAGAATGGCCTCTGTTTTAGACTGTTCTTGTATTGCTATAAAGAAATACCTGAGATGAGTGATTTATTTAAAAAAAAAAAAGAGGCTTAATTGGCTCATGGTTCTGCAAGCTGTATGGAAAGCATACTACCAGCATCTGTTTGGCTTCTGGGGAGGCCTCAGAGAGCTTTTACTCATGGCAGAAGGTTAAGTGGGAACAGATATCTCACATAACAAAAACAAGAGCAAGACTTGGCTGGGGCACTGTCACATTTTATAGTAACTAAATCTCATGAGAACTTACTATCATGAGGACAGAATCAAGCCATGAAGATCTGCCCCCATGACCCAAATATCCCATCAGGCCCCACCTCCAACACTGGGTATTACATCTTAACATGAAATTTGGTTGGGACATCCAAACTATTAGGTTGGTTCAAAAGCATTTTTCTTAACCTAATATATCAGTCTGTAATGAATAGAGTGAGTATTAAGCTCTATTTGTAAGATACAAATGTCGCCAACTGATAATGGAAAAAATAAATATTGACACATAACAATGATTTATGATTTCAAATCAATATACTGTTAAAATTAATATAATTTACTAATTTCTCTAATAAAAATTAGTAAATTCTATGTTTGTTATTTATAACAATTGGGACCTAAGACCTAGCCTCAAAACTTGAGTCTGACATTTACTAATGGTGACACTGTGAATCAGTTATTTAATCCCTTAAACTTTAATGACTTCATTTTTAATATAGAAATAGTCCTAGCAATTGAGCTCAAAGTAATTCTCATTATTACTTACTGGATAGTATTAGTATTGATATAGACTTATATAGTAGGAGTAGGAAAACCCTTTTTGTCCCACAAAATAATTGAGGTGAATTATTTTTAAAACTTAAAAAATGATAGAAGAAAATAATCAGGATGGATATTTTTCTTTGTATATAAGAGTTTAAAAAAAATGATGAGTCAGTATGTGTGACCTTATGTATATCTGTGTGGAGGTATCTTTGTATATTTGAGCTTTCAAATTGAAGCTTTAAATTTGGCTTAAGATTCATGACAGCCAATTTAAAAGAAGAATATATTCAGTCATATCATTTCTCAATATCTATATGGAAAAAGTATGCCAATTATTCTGATGTAGCAAAATTTTTCTTAATAATTACTTAATGGGATTTCTTACAAGAGGACTTATATAGAGAGTATATTATAATAAATATGCATTATGGTTTCAACACTAGATTGCTGAATCAAAAATATTAGTGTATTTTTTTGTTTGATCTTTTGACAAAAGTCCATCATACCACCCATGGACAATTCAGTGAAGCAAACTCCATGAAGGATAAAGTCATGCAGTTCAACTATGTGGGCTTTTGGTAGTCCAGTTCATTGATCCAAGGAAGAATTTAGAGCAACTTGAGAGATGGTTGGAATATGCAATCATTTTATTTAATATAACATTTTCATTGGCCTTCTGATGATAGCTGGTGGCAGAAACTGTGAGCCCATCTGCCTAGGTGAGGGTGGATTCATGCACTTTGGGAACAAAGGAGCAATTGGGATGATTGGGATCCTTGTGAAAATGTAAGGGGATCAACCAAAATCCTCACTGGACGACTCAGTATAAAATACTTTTAATAATCATGAATACAAAGAGTTATTTACATAGGGGAGTACTTGCCTTTTAAAAAGTTTTAAAACAGCAAAATAATTGTTTCCTGAATTTTTTCTAATATGAAGTCTGTTTTATCAAATTGAATATGTGCATGGCTTCAGAATCTCAATATGAGACAACTGGGATACTTCATTAAAAAAAAACAAAAAACTGTTTTTGTGCCAGTACCATTCTGTTTTGGTGAAATTGATTCTGTGAAAAGTGATTTTGGTAGTTTGATAGTAATATGTTGAATCTGTAGATTTCATTGGGGAGTATGACCATTTTATTTATATTACTTCCTTTATCCATGAGCATGGAATGTGTTTCCATTTGCTTGCTTTATCTCTGACTTCTTTCAGCAGTGCTTTAAAGTTCTCCTTGCAGTAATCTTTGGTTAGATATATTCCTATGTATCTTTTTATGTGTATGTGTATGTATGGCTACTGTAAATGGAATTGCATTCTTTATTTGGCTTTCAGCTTGAATGTTATTGGTGTATAGAAATGTTACTGACTTTTGTACATTGATTTTGTATCCTGAAACTTTACAGAAGTCATTTATCAGATCTAGATGCCTTTTGATAGAGTCTTTAGAGCTTACTAGGTATAGAAACATACCATCAGCAAAGGAAGATCATTTGACTTATTTTCCTATTTTGATGCCTTTTATTTCTTTCTATTGCCTGATTGCTCTGGCTAGGAATTCCAGTACTGTGTAGAATAGGGGTTGTTAGAGTGGGTATCCTTGTCTTATTTCTGTTCTTAAGAGGAATGCTTCCAGTTTTTCCCATTCAGGATGGTGTTGGTTGTGGGTCTGTCATAGATGGTTCGTATTATTTTGAGGTACGTTTTTTCGATGTCTTTTTGGTAAGGGTTTTTATCATGAAGGATTGCATTTTAGCAAAAGCTTTCTCACATCTATTGAAATGATCACATGGTTTTTGTTTTTAATTCTGTTTATGTAATGAATCACATTTATTAATTTATATCTGTTGAATCAATTTTACATCTCAAGGATAAAACATAATGTTAGCAAATTAACTTTTTGATGTGCTGCTGGATTCAGTTTACTAGTATTTTGTTGAAGATTTTTGTGTCTATGTTCATCAGTGACAAGGGCCTGCAGTTTTCTTTTTTTATTGTTGTGTTTTATTAAGTTTTGATATCAGGGTTCTGCTGGCTTTGTAGAATTGGTTAGGGAGGAGTCCTTCCTCTGATTTTTCTGGAGTAGCTTCAGTGGAATTGGTATCAGCTATGTACATCAGGTAGAATATGGCTGTGAATTCATCTGATCCAGCACCTGTTTTGGTTGGTATAATATTTTTTATGACTGATTCAATTTCAGAACACAACATTGGTCTGTTTAGGGTTTCAATATCTTCTTTATTCAATCTTGAGAGGTTGTGTGTTCCAGAAATGTTTCCATTGCTTTTAGGTTTTTTCAGTTTGTGTGCATAGAGGTATTCATAATATCTCTGAGGGTCTTTTGTATTTCTGTGATATCAGTGGTAACGTTATATATGTTGTTTCTGATTGTGCATATTTGAATCTTTTCTTTGATCCTTTGGATTTTGGGGTCTCAATTTCATTCGGGACCCCATTGAATTTTAGTTATTTATTTTCTTCTTTTTATATTTTTCTAGTTCCTCTAGGTGTGATATTATATTGTTAATTTAAGATCTAGCAAAGACATGAAATCAACCTAGGGGCCCATCAGTGGTAGATTGGATAAAGAAACTGTGGTGCATATATATTATAGAATACTATACAGCCATAAAAAGAGCAAATATATGCTCTTTACAGCAAAATGGATGCAGCTGGAGGTCATCATTCTAAGAAAATTAAGGAGGCTGAGGCAGGAGAATTGCCTGAACCCAGGAGGCGGAGGTTGCCGTGAGCCGAGATCGCACCATTGCACTCCAGCCTGGGTAACAAAAGCAAAACTCCGTCTCAAAAAAAAAAAAAAAATTCAGGAACAAAAAATCAAATCCCACATATTCTCACTTATAAATGGGAACTGGAAACAATAGACACTAGATACTAATAGAGAAGGGAACTGGGACACGAGGAAGGACTGAAAAAGTATACTGAGTACACTACTCAGTACCTGGATGATGGAATCATTCACATCCCAATCCCCAACATCATGCAATATACCCATGTAACAAACCTGCATATGTACCCACTTAATCTAAAAATCAAAGTTGAAATTATAAAAAATGAATACATAAATAAGCTAATTAGAAAACCTGAAGGCTAATATATGCTAATTACATAAGTAGCAGTGCTGCATGCTAAAAATTATTAAATTATTGGTTTGGAGAAGATTTTTAAAAATGGAATAACAACTTGGGATGTGATAACAAATGCATTTCTTTACTTATTTAAGTTAAAATACATTTTATCAGATAGTAGCAGTATAAAAATATGCTATGACTTACAGCAGTCCATTTTTTCTAGTGTCATCACTGACAAAATTATAATAGTAGATTACTTAAAAGAACACTATTTTTGGCTTAATTTGTACCCTTTAAAGTGATGTGAAATCTGTTTTATCTTAGATCTTGCTGACATGAACGAATGAACGTGGTTTTCTTTATTCAGCACTGAATGGTTAGTTATCAGGCTGTGCTGGTAAAGTGCAAGGTTGAACGATTAAGATTAGGCAAGTGTTTGCCAAATCTATCTTATTATAAGATTCACTTGGGGTGCTCCTCAAAAATACAGATTATGGTACTACTCCAACACTCCTGGATCATAATTTGGGCAAGGTGAACATTGTTGGAAATCTGTATTTTTAAAAAGAGTGGTAAGCAATTGTTTTATAATTAGACAAGTCTTGAAACATTGGACTAAGCCAAATCTTCTGAGAAATATTTTGGAGATGATCTTTGCTTTCAAAAATAATTTCCTCTACTTCCCTACTCTTTCACTTTTCAGAACCAAAGAACAATCCACATATTCTACAACAAAACATCATGATCAACACTTGGCCTTCTTTTTCCTCCTACACGCAAAGCTCATCAGATTACAATCTGCATGGATATCTGCTGTGTTTTGAAATACCAAGACTTTTTAAGTATATTTTTCACTAACAACCCCTGAGGTTTATGTTGCTGAGCCCTACACTTGGCTTAAAGGAATATGGAAGATTGAAATCTGGTAATTCTGGCTTTGCATTTAATACATTGGGATAGGCCTGCCATTTTCCCCCATAATAAATGGATATAGCACATAAGATGTTGGAGTAATTTCCAGACTCTCTTTTTACATTATATTTTCAGGTACTACTGAATACCAAACATTTACTTCTTGGCTTCTAGTTCATTTTAGAACTTTTGCACACTTTAAGTTTTTTAAGGTATGATAGGATTTTAATATGATATTTAAAAATTCACTATCATTTTTGATGGCTGCATAATATTCCATGGTGTATATGTGCCACATTTTAACTATCCAGTCTATCGTCAACGGGCATTTGGGTTGGTTCCAGGTCTTTGCTATTGTAAACAGTGCTGCAATGAACATTCGTGT
>NW_016107393.1:4586003-4639284 GCF_001604975.1 Cebus imitator
TATAATTAACACAAAATTCAACCATTTTAAGTGCACAACTAAATTATTTTTGTAAATTTACTGTACAACAATATATCACAGTTTTATAATATTTGCATCACCCCAAAAAGATCCTCATGCCTGTTTAAGATGGCTACATTAATTTTATAATAAAACATATTGTTTCATTACTGGAAAAAAAAAATTCACTATCAAACCTTTCGCTTAGGACAGCTAGCAACTCAGCATGGTGTTTCTGTGGGCTCTATGTTTTCCCTCAAAGTGATTTTTCTGCTAAAGACCTACTTTTAACTAATTTTAAATAATATTTGGGCATATGACAATAAGACTTTAATTTTTACAAAGTATCTACAAAATGCCTTGTAAAAATAATGTCAGAAGAGCAAGATTTACCTCACGTTTCTAACTCATAAGATTTTCTTTTAATGTAGGCATACTCAGTTCTTAATTGTTTTTTTTTCTCTATGGTAAAAATAAATTCATTCTTTTTGAATACTCTTATTTAGTACAAAGTAGCAGGGATTGTAGTTAGTCATTCAGTTGTTCAAAATCTTATTTTGTGACTCAGCAGTGTTTAGTGATAAAGAATTATATTTATATTTATTTAATACGTGAATTCTGAATTTAAAATGGCAGTTTTTTAGGGCTAGAAGTTGACACATCTTGTTGCATATAAGTACAACATACTCATAAAAAATAATTCATTTACAAGGTGGACTCCCCTGTCCTTCAACGCATAGCCACATTCATTGTAGCAGACCATTCTTGGAAGATAGTACAGAAATTTAGAAAGGAAACATTACTATTTGTTTTTTGACACACACTTTCACACCAAGAGCACTGTTTTTAGGAGGGTGAATTGATATTTGACATTTGTCAAATGTTGAAACCTTCAATCTGCTGTAAGTTTTAAATCCACATATTTCTGTATATGACTTCACTGCAATATTATAAGAAATATTTTTATATTTCTTTTCTAAATTTATTGGAGGCCTTAATCAAGAAGATCCTTGAAAGATGCCCACCTGACGATTGTAGGATAATTTTGTACCCCTAGAGGTGAGAACTTTTCATGTTATTTGATTTCATTTCATTAAAAGGGATGATCTTTCCCTTTAGTGTTGATGGGGCATATTTCATTATGCAAACTGGCAGCAAAAGATAGCAATACAGAAAAGCAGAAAGCCAAACTCTGGGTTATAAATGTTCATATGGCAGTGACCCTTTGTGAATTTAAAAATTGAATTTAAGACCCCTTTTTGTCATTCTCCATATTTTCAGTCTTGGTCAATAGGTCTGCCCCTAGCGTCAAAGTGTTTTATTACCCTACAAAGCTTGTAATTACGTGTTTGTGAGCCCAAATATATCTTAAAACAGCATGGTGGAAGTGATGGCCCAATGCCTTTTTGCTGGAGGCATTCTTGTAAAACAAATTATTTTTCTTATGTGATCTTAGAATGTATTCATTTCAGGATATATATGTTCAAGGTATCCAAAATATGTGTGTGTATACATGCTTGTGTATAATACGTAGTTTATAAATTTATTTGAACTTGACTCCACTAAAGGTAGCAGAATAAATATCATATATATGTTTGAAAATATTAAATGTCCAAAAAAATTTCATAAAAACTAAAACTGTACTTTTGCATATTCTTGAAAATAAGTATTTTATGAAGAAAAACATATATTTAAAAACTGCATATTTTTATAACATTAATTTCTTAACATAATGGGAACTGGATTCAACCTGCAAAACCTTATCATTCCCAGAAGTGTCTGGTAAAAGTAATCTTGTCATTCAATTGAGTCACCATGTATTAATAAATACCAAGATGAACAAGGCACTATTTTTGGTAAAGTAGCTCATATCAAAATTATAATTAATCTTGTGAAAATAATGAGTAATGATAATGGACAAAGTATCACATATTTTTCTCACTGTCTCTTAAAATGAAAATATCTTGGTCAATTTTTTCCTGATAACAAAGCAAATGTCTGTCCAAACTAAAAAAATTTCAGGCAATACTGCTGAACATAGCCCTTCTCAAACCTTTCTACCTGCCTACCTTCCTCTCCACCCATCCTCTACTCCAGCTTCCCTACTTCACAAAGGTAAAAATTGGGTGCATGTGTATACATGTATGTGTGAGTGTGTGCTTGCATACGTGCGTGCTTGCATCTGTAGCACTTGGTATGTAGGTTAGTGCCTGACACATAGTAAGCACTGAATAGATGTAAGCTTAATCATAATTTATATGTGATTCAATTGCATATTTGATCTTATAATTTTTTGGTAACATGCCTTTTCCTCTATACTGTGACAGGGATTTTTTCACATATAGTCATATAGATTTCTCATGTGTATTGATAAATATTTTGCATTCATTTATTGTTATATCTTAATTTTTTTAAACAATTCCTGCTTAATGGTCATGTCAATGGTTTAAATGTATTTTTGCAAAAATTGCAATGTTAAAATAAATATTGCCCTCCAGAAATATTGAACTAATTTACACTACCAAAACCAATAAATTTGAGAAAACTGATTTCTTTTTACCCTCATCAGTACTTTGCATTACTAGTACTTTCTTATGTTTGCTCCTCTAAGAAATGACAGATGATATCACATGATGGAATTAACTGATATTTTTGTCAATTGTTTTTGATGTGGTTATTGGTCATTTGTTTTATTTGGAGAGATTGCCTTTCCATGTCATGCAACCATTTCTTTTTATGAAATTTTTGTATGCTTTTGGTATGTGCTGTTTCTTATGTATTATGAATATTAACTCCATTTCTCTCACATAGATAGTAAGTTTTTTTTTCAATTTATCATTTGTCTTTTGATTTTGTACATTATATGGTATATTCTTCCATGCAGATATCTGTCAACTCTCTTTTTCTTTATGCTGTATGGCCTTTGATGTCAAATTAGAAAGCTTCCTACTTCAAGATTTAGATAATGCTTAGTCTTATGATTTCCCCATTACTTTTGCAGCTTTTTCTTTATGGTAAAATCTCACCCATCTGTTTCATCTGAGAACTATACTCATGCATTTTTTCTTTCAGATAAAACAAGCATTTTGAGTTTTTGGTCACAATGAATAATATCTATGAATTGATTTAGAGACAATATCTTTTCAATTCTAAATCATCCTACCCATAACAGAAATATGCTATGCCTTTTTGTGTATTTAACTTTTCCTTTATTTCCTTTTAGATATTGTTCTAATTCTTTGTATGGTATTTGAATATATCTGAAATCATGTATCTGCAGATATCCCTGCCAAAACTCTTAGAAAGGAATGTCTTTGGTTACTTTCCTCCCCTCTGAACAATCATCATGGCCAAGGGAAAGAAGTGTTTTTGTTTGTTTGTTTGTTTTTCACTTTTTGGCAACAGCTTTATTGAGATAAAATTCACATACCATATAATTCACCATTTTGAAGTGTAGACTTCAGTGGTTTTTAGTATATTCACCAGGTTGAGCAACCATAACCACTGTCTAATTCCAGAATATTTTCAACACCCCTAAAGAAACCCATACCCATTAGCAATCACTCTTCATTTTCCATCTCCCCTCATACCTGCCTTGTAGCAACCACTGACCTACTTTCTGTTTGTATGGATTTGCCTTGTCTGGACATCTCATATAGGAATCAGAACATTTTTTTGTGTTCATCTTCTTTCACGTAGCATAATGTTTTCCACATTTGTCCATGGGAAAGAAGTGTTCTATTTGGCTAGGTCCAGTGAGGCCCTCCAGTGAAGCCAGGAAAGGGGAGGGCACACAGGTTGGTGCCACACCCAATTCAAACCAGAGGTCTCAGCAGGAATGCAATGGGTGGGGGTTGAGTTCTAAAAGAAGAAATGCTAGGTAGACCAAGTACAATAATTTTATTTATACTGAATTATTTTTTTTTCTAAACTATGATTCATCTAAAACACTAGCTCATCCCCATCAACGCACTTCAAACCAGACACCCTCCCTCTTCTCTCCACTTTGGTATTTATGACTTCTGCCTCCACAATCTCATCAAAAATTAGCAAACTGGAATTAAAAACCTAGAATGTCACAACAAATCTATGTCTTCACTAAGTTTTATATCAAACTGAGATTGTTTTTGAAAATGCTTCACTCTATTTTTATCTCTATTTACTTAATGTTAATTTTTGCTTTACTTTTTTTTTTTTCCTTGTCTTGGCTTGGGAAACACAAGAAAATGAAGATTTTCAGATTTCTTCTTTATCTTGTTCTGATATAAGATCTCTTTTTTTTGTTCTTTGTTTAGATGACACTGCTTGGAAACTTTCTTGGGACTGTATTTTAATTATAGGATTCAAATCTATTATAATTTGGGGGTTGTAAATATGTGTCCAGAGGCTTAAGATAAGACATAAAATTAGTGTTTCCATTACAATCTTGGGTTAAGATTAGCAATGAAAAAATCTAAATGTTCTAAATAGTTACAGTTCCAAACCAGGTAATTATTAATGATTAATTGCTTCTGCATGGAAATCAAAATGATGAAGGTTAACCTGTAAATTGCTTTCTGCAGACCTTCAGTGATATATGGATTCTTTTGAATCATTTCTGAAATGTTTTTCTTGTGCCTAAAATAAAACAGGCACCTAAAGCAAGTAGCAATTTACAGAAGAAAACCATTAATTAACACATAGATTGGTTTATATGGCTATCTGTTTGTATACTTCAAGGGATATAGATTGATGAATATTTAATTTTTATAAGCTACAAAATAATCTATTGTTTAGCAGTCTTTGTTTTAGGGTGTGCTACCTGAAAGTGCCAAAGAGATATAGAAATACTTTACCCTAAAAAAAAGATATCGCAAAATATTTAGAAATCAATGAAGATATTCCTCAAAATCAATTATCATAGGATGTCCAATATTTGGAAGTGATGCCCCGATATCATTTTATGATAATAGATTGATTATTTAACAAAACTGAAGGAGCAAATAATAGCAAACGATGTCATATGTGAATAAGCTAGAACTTTTTTGTTTAGTTTTTGCAGAAAATAACACAAAGTTACAGACATTGTGTATTATAATTAAGTAAATGAAATAGTGGTTTTGTTTTTGGAAAACTTTTCCTGCCATTTCCAATTTCTATTATATTAGTTTTATTTTTTTAATCTTACAAGTTTATTCTTCAGCCATGCCCAGTTTATTATTCAGCTTTTACTATTTGAAAGATTTAATAGTTATGTTTTCGATTTCAAGATGCACTATCTACTGAATGTTTTTTCATATATTGATACTTATATTTCCAATTTCTTCTCCTTATTATATAATCTCTGACTTCCTGGTCTCATCTCCAAATTTAGAGCTCTTGGGAGCTCCGTGGGTTAGAATTACTCACATCTTTACTGTAACCTGTTCAGGTACATTTTCCAAGATAAAGGTCCTCTGTGGTTTATACATCAATATGAACCCATTTGCTTTCAGATTTCAACATAGTTTCAGAAGCTGCTGTTTGGTGATGGCATACTCTTGTTTTCAGCACTATCTACTGATTTGTTCTTTTTGGTATATCTTTACTGTCACTGAAATGTGATCATGGGAAAGAAGTGAAATATACCTGGTTGTTTAGTCAACCATTTTGAAACAAGTGTCCAGTTCCCCTTTAACAACAAAGAATAGGAAAAAAAAATACTGCTTTCAGAAATGTTTTTATTTAAATTAATATTTTTTTCTGTTATTTTTGAGAGCTTTACTGTGAACCATACTCAATGATAAATGTTTTATATAGAGTCTCTCAATCTTCATGTCATCCTCAAAGGTAGGGATTACCTTCCCTTTCTTATAAAGAAGAAAACTAAAGTTCAAAAAAGCTAAATAATTTGCCAAAATCATCAAGGTGCTAAATAATGGATTTGAGAACTAAGCCTATAGATAGTTGTTGCCAGAAGCTATACTCTAATCACTCTGTATACTGCCTTTCTGTTCTCTAACTTAATGCCATCAGTATCTATTTAGTCTACTATTTCTAGTACATTTAGCTGCAAACGCTTCTTATTGCCTATGATGGACTCAGTGGTTTTGTAGGTGTTGCTTTTATAAAGTTGAATTAAGGAAGTCTCTGTACCTGTCCCAGTTCTTGAAGAATTTCCGAGGAAGGGGAACAAGATGGCAGAATAAAGGCTCCACAAATTGCCCCACTCTGGACAAGGACACCAATTTGACAACTATTTACACAGACAAAAACAACTTTGTAAGAACCAGAAATCAGGCGAGCACTCATAGCACCTTATTGTAACTTCATAGAACTGAAAGAGGCACTGACAAAGTAAAAAAAAAAAAAAAAAATGCCCTACATCACTGAGGCTACCATTTCCCCAACCCCAGCAGCAGCAGTGTGGTACAGATAGTATATCTGGGCACTGTAGGAAGGAGAAGACAGCAATTGTGAGGTATTGAACTCAGCACTGTCCTGGTTGAGCAGAAAGGAAAACAGGACCTAATTCAGCTGTCACTTGCCCATGGAGGGAGCTCTTAAACCAGCACTAGCCAGAGGGGAATTGCTAATCCCAGTGGTCTGAACTTGAGTTCCCTCAAACCTCACCACTGAGAGCTACAGTGCTCTCTGTCTCCAAGTAAATTTGAAAAGCAGTGTAAGCCATAAAGATTGCAATTCTTAAGCAAGTCTGGTGCTGAAATGGGCCCAGAGACAGGGTGGGGTGGTTGGGGGCACACGGCATACTGAGACATCAGTTGGGACAGCTAAGGGAATGCTGGCATCACCCCTCCTCTAACGCCAGGTTGCACAGTGGCTCCAAAAGAGAACCCTTTCTTCCTTTTTTCTGCTTGAGGAGAGGAGTGGAAAGTGTAGAGAGGGCTTTGTCTTGCATCTTGAATACCAGCTCATCCACAGCAACATAGGGTATTGGTTAGAGTCATGAGGCCTCCATTCCCGGTCCTAGCTTCCAGATGACATTTCTAGACACACCCTGGGCCAGAAGGGAACCTGGTGTCTTGAGAGAAAGGACCCAGTGCAGGCAATATTTATCAGCTGCTAACTGAAGAGCCGTGAGGCCTGAATAAGCAGCAGTGACACCCAGGTACTACACCAAGGGCATTGGGTGAGCCTCTGAGATCTGCTGGCTTTAGATGAAACTTGGCATATTACCAACTGTGGTGGCTATGGGGCAAAACTCTTTCCATTTGAGAAAAGCAGAGGGAAAAGTAAAGGGGACTTTGTCTTACACTTTAGGTACCAGCATGGCTACAGTGGGGTAAGCACCAAGTGGGCTCTTAGGGTCCCTGATACCAGGACTTGACTCTTGGATAGCATTCCTGGACCTGCCCTGGGCCAGAGGGGGGCCTGCTGCCATGAAGTGTGAGTCCCATGTCAGGCAGTACTTAACACAAACTGACTTAAGAGCCCTGGGGATTTAAGATAATTTTGGAGGTAATCTGGTAGTAGTCCTCATGGCATGGGGTGGTGGTGACTAAGGGTTGAGGCTCCTCTGACTTTGGGAAGGGGAGGGAAGAGTGGAAGGACTGTGTCTTGTGGTTTGACTGTCAGTTCAGCTGCAGTAGTTCAGAATAGCAGGTAGACTTCTAAGGTTTTTGACTCTAGTCCCTGACTCCCAAACAGCACCTCTGGTCCCATCCAGGGTCTGTAGGACCTCGCTATCCTGAAGGGAAGAATGGAGGTCATTTGATTAGAATGAAAAGGATGTTAATGAGCAATAAGAAATTATCTGAAGGTACAAAACTCATTAGTAATAGTACAGAAAAACACAAAATATTAGAACACTATACCTATGGTGTGTAAACTAAGGAGAAACAGTGATTAAACAATCAAAAATATTAACCATAAAACTTTTCAAAACATAATCCTGTAAGATATAAATAAAAACATCAAAAAGTTAAAAATGAGATGGACAAAGTTGAAGCATAGATTTGTCACTAGTTTTCCTTTTGTTTATATGTTTGCTTGTTTATGCAAACAGAATTAAGTTGTTATCAGAGTAAAATAATGGGTCATAAAATAGTATTTGTAAGCCTCATGGTAACCTCAAACCAAAAACATACAATGAATACACAGAAAATAAAAACCAGGAAACTAAATCATATCACCAGAGAAAATTGCCTTCACTAAAGGAAGACAGGAAGGAAAGAAAGAAGGAAAAGAAGACTACAAAACCACAGAATAAATAATAAAATGGCAGAAGCTCTTATTTATCAATAATAACATTAAAGGTAGATGGACTAAACTGTCCAATCAAAAGACATAGGAAAGCTGAATCGGTGAAAAAACAAGACTCATTGACCCTTTGTATAAAGAAATACACTTTACCTATAAAGCGATTAATATTTGATATTAAATAGAAAGTAAATATATTTATTTTAAAAATCATTTAACATCTAGGATCAGAGAAAGCATTTCCTTTAATTTGGACTGAAAAGAATGTAAAGAAATACTAAAGCAGCAGACCTGACTGAAAATACTGGGTCTCAGACCTAAACACAGTCATCATCATCATTTATCAAGCCATATGTAATTCCATTACAGAAAGATGAAACTAAATAAGTCAAACCAGTTGGAGTATTTGGGGGCATAGTTAATATTCTTTTCTCTTATTTTTATCATTGGAAAAAATACTTCTATTGATTATGAAGAAGCAATTTAATTCCTTTTAGTATCAAACCAAGGAATTAGCTTCTCTGCCATTTTTCTGAGTTTGAATATCACTATATTAAAAAATGACAATTCCTGAAAAAATTTACCTAGCTTCAAATTTTATTAGAAACACAGCCAGAAAGATACTTCACATTTATCCAGCCTTAACAGTTTCTTCACATTGCAGTAGCTGAAGATTTTCAGAGTCTATTTCTACCTTAAGTAGCCTAAAGGAACATGCCATTTTGGTTTCCTTTTAGATGCAAATATATTTTTAAAGCACCAAATATCACAGCCATGTGTTCTCTCCATGCCATTATGGTGAGCATTATGTCTTCTTTATAGCTTCCTCCTTCAAAAATAATCAATATGACTTTCTAATAGGCACATTTTAAGTCATAGAATTTTGAATATTATAGCTGAGAAGGAAGATCTAAAAGCTTTTCAACAGAGAATGCTACAATCTATGAAATTAAAAATGAAGATTAATTCTGTGGTTTTGGGTTAAGTATTTTCCGTGTTTTGGGGTTAAGTATTTCGGCACATTTTAAGTCATAGAATTTTGGATATTATAGCTGAGAAGGAAGATCTAAAAGCTTTTCGACAGAGAATGTTACAATCTATGAAATTATAAATGAAGATTAATTCTGTGTTTTTGGGTTAAGTATTTTTATAAGGCCACCAGGCTTGAGAGGTAAGTTTTTCTTTTAACTTGGAGGCCTGGTTTCAATGACAGAGTATAGGAATGGTTTGTAAATAAGATATTATGAGACAATTCACATCTCTTGAATTTTTCTTTAATTTTACCAAAAGAAAATGAACCAATCTCTTAATGGTATATAGCAACTACTATGATGCCTATGGTCTCAGAAAATAGTTTAAGAATTACATAAAATCATATGTATGACCTTGGATTATTTTGTTTGTTGCACGTTGGTTTAATTTAATATTTAATTCATAAGACATGTGCGGAATCCTGCTTCTTTGGTACAGTACAAGGATTTAAAGAAAACAACGTCTTTTGTAACCAGACAAAGAACAGAGATAAAAATTCTGTGATCAGCGAGTTCTTGAACTTTCTTAGAAGTCTTAGTCACACAAGATTAGAAGCAAAGCAAAAATTCAAATCAGTTATGTATTTTCTTTTTGGCTGATTCAGAAGAGCTGTTTAGAAAAGAAGTTGATAAATGCAATAGTGAAATGTATATAATCATTTCCCAGGTAATTTTTCTATGAGAAATTCAATGATTTTTATAATTTCAATTAAATTAATTGGTTATACAGGCTTGTTTGACAAAACATGATTAAATAACAGGACATGTGGTTAGGAGGACTGAACCTCATGCCACATGTTTGTTTGTGTGGCCTAAAGTGAAACCAGCTGGCCCTATTTATCCATGGAGTTATGCATGTGATGATTTAAGGAAACCACACAGTCTAACAAAGGATGTTGGAAGAGGTTAGAAAGCAAAATTAATTTACAACCATGCCAGTTTTATATTCTCATTGAAACACAACTACCTGATGCCATTATGGCACATGTTAATATTTTAACAAAGCAAGACCTTTTAGTGACTAGTTTAATAATACAGGTAACCTTTTCCCCATGCTCTACCCTCTTCTTACTCCACATGGTCTTCCAGAGTGATCTTTTACACACACATGACTTCAGTGATTGCCCATGTTCTGACACTTGGAGACCTGTGCTCATGATCTAGTTCCTTATCACATCAATGATATCCTGCTTACTGGATATCTCTACTTGGATGTTCACGCACACCTCCAACTTGTCCCAAACTATACACACTTTCTCAGTCTACTTCCTTCACAGCTCCAAACCTTCTCCTCTTCCTATGCTCCTGATCTCAGTAAATAGTACCGTTACACAGTCAAGCAAGAAACCTAATCATCATCTTTAATTTCTGCACCTTTTCTACATCTAATGAATCACCAAGACCTATCAATTCTAACACCTAACTGTGACTCAAAACTGTCTATTTCTCTCCAATCTTAATACCATTGCAATAGTTCAGCCCCTCATCCAATTTCTCCTGAATCACTGGAAAAGTTTTCTAATTGTGGAAAATACTGTTTACATATAATTGCTAAGGATGCCTATGTATAGAGGCAGTTATTATGTTATATAGACATACAAAAGGAAGCTTATCCTATGCCTTGGTTATAAACAGGTTTGGTATTGGTGTTTTGCTATGAATGACTAATTCAAGCATGATAAACCTATCCCTGCATATAGCTAAAACTCTATATGTATAATGTGTGCACATTACCCATCAGTGATCCCACATCTGAACTGTGAAATGAGCTTATTGACGTTTCCCAAAATAAGCCATTTGAGAGCTTTGATTTTAATTCAAGTTCTAATTCAGAGTTAGACTGCATTAATAGCTAGAGAACTATTTTCAGTTATGAAAGAAATGCCAGTCCAAAAGGGAAATAGGCAGGAGACCTAATTTTTGTGTGTGTGTATGTGTGTGTGTGTGTATGTATATGTATGTTTTAAGGCATAGTATGTCTATTCAAGTCGAGGGTCAAATAATTCTCAAGGAGTACTTATTGTTGGGTATAGAAAATAACACTTCAGATTTTTCCAGCATAGAATTTTTATCACCATATAAGAACATATCACCTTTCTAAATGACTACTTTCTCAAGTTAGAAAATAAAGATATTCAGTATCATACAACTACGTCTCAAATAACATGACCATCACTTCACAATATCTGTGTTGTTCAGCACATTTGACAGTGAGCTGCAGATCTGGACTCTCAGTTGGCCTAATTTGTGTTAATATATTTTTATTTAGTATATAATATATGGTAAATACTCTGGGGACATGTAAGTATAAATCAAACATGGCTCCCACTTTAGAGAAAACTAAAGTAAAAATTGGTTAAAAGTGAGAATAAGATAGCAATATGCCACTTTAATTCATAAGAAAAATGTCAGATCACTTGGATTGACTGATTTTATTTAGCATCAAACAAGAACATACTTCTTCAGTATTTTTCACCTTTATAAATCTGTCCAAAAGTTAAAAGAAGAGCTTTTGCTTTTGAAACACCAAGCATAGAGCTTTGTATATTATTTTAAAAACCAAAAGTTAATTTAGTCTGTTAAACCAAACATGAGTAAAAAAATCAACAGTCACTTAAAATGTTTTTTTGGTATGGTCTTGAATAAAAGTTATTGATTTGATATTTCTTATTGTTAAAAAAATCTTTAGATTATGATTGCCTATTTTTCTCTTTCTTGGCATAGTCTAGTTTCAAATATATATTTAAAGAAACAAATAGCAAAATTCCCCATGATCCTTCAAATATAGGTGTCCAAATATCCACAAGGAGGTCTAGCAACAGAAACATGACACTCATTTGCAGAGGAGAAAAAGTACATCAGCTTGTTAGTTCTGTGGTACCAATCATTGCAAAGAAGAATGAAGAATTTTGAAGTTTACATGTGCAAGACACATAGTGAAGGTTCTTGTAAATTATGGTAGTACCTATGTCCTATGTTTCATTACCAATCATCCTCTTACAATAATTTTTATGAATGAGCTATATTGTGTCACTAAAAAAATGTAAAAGAAAAAAATACATGGAGATCACAAATATTGTTATTTCAAGCAGAAACCACATCATAATTTTGTTTCTTTGCACATAGATTGTTTAGAGTAATAAGCCTGCTCTGTACAGACTGCTTTCTAAAATAATATATTTTTATCACCTGAAAATAATGTGGTATAATGTGTTGACAATTCAACCATAACTTTAATGATTTAGCTGTAGAAGTGTTATGAGTTATACAAAAACTCTATTTGTATATATGTAATATATATGTGAATATATATTTTATATATGTAAACACATACTTATATATATATATATACACACACACACACACATATATATATATATATATATATATATATATATATATAGAGAGAGAGAGAGAGAGAGAGAGAGAGAGAGAGACAGAGACAGAGAGAAGAGTAAACAGCTCTCCAATCAGACCTTGAAACTTACTGTACTTAAAAGCAGAACCCAGGTCAGGCTCGGTGGCTCATGCCTGTAATCCCAGCACTTTGGAAGGGCAAAGTGGGTGGATCACAAGGTCAAGAGAATGAGATCATCCTGGCCAACGTCTTTCCTAAAAATACAAAAATTAGCTGGGTATGGTGGCACATGGCTATAATTCCAGCTACTCAGGAGGCTGAGGCAGAAGAATCACTTGATCCTGGGAGATGAAAAGCCAAGATCATGCCGCTGCACTCCAGCCTGGTGACAGCCTGTAGCGAGACTCCATCTCAAAAAAAAACAAAAGTAGAACCCTATACATTAGCATATTAAATAAAATAGATAAGCATTGTGTAGTATGTGTGATTTATATATTTGTGTATTTATATATTTTAATTATATTACGAATATACATTTAGATATTTAATTATTTTATTAAAATAATAAAAGTAATATATTAATATTATGTTAAAAACTGATTGCCAAATTGAATTAAGATTTCAGCAAAAATCAGAGATAATTTTTTGAATATCTTGGTGATACATGTGGGGGGATGTGCTACTTTTATTTTTAAAACTCAATGAAAGTACCTACTGCTGACCAGCAGTATTCTAAATACTTTAAAAATATTAACTCAGATAATCATAGTGGCAACTCTATGCAGGATATATTAGTGTGATGTTCAATTTGCAAATGAGAAAGTTAAGTAGCTTATACTCAAGGTCAGATAGCAAAGTGGCAGAATCAGGATTCAAAATGACTCAAGACTCTATGTTCCTGTTTGAAAAGACTATTCAGCCATATCTGAGCAGGTTTTATTTATTAATTAGAGGTCAAAGGCATGGAAAAGATTAGCCAAGTCTTGGTAGCTTGGTGGCAGGTCATCTAGGGTCCTGGAGTCTCCCTTTCAGCTGTCCCTCTGTGTGGTATTTGGAGCTGCAGTCATGCCTTACCTGCCTTCTCCTGGGGCCCTATCTTCAGACTACTACGACAGCAGGCAATAAAGGGAAGTTAGCATCAAGCAGCAGCCCTTCTCTTTATGTAACATAGAAATGACCCTTTCATTATTTTTGACTGACCACAGCTGCCTTAGTATTAGATTAGCCTTGGTTACAGACTGGATTTTGGTGATAAGTATGACTTTTGTAATTCTTTGAACCTCTGCAAGTCCTCTCAATTGCCCTACTAACCGTGTAAATTTGGGAGTATAACTAAATACAGATCTTCACAGATTGGAGTTTGAGCTTGCTTCTTCAGCAAGGAGCTGGGACTACTCTTTATTACAGGATGTTTTTCTCATCTTCTAGAGCATAAGTAAAAAAAGAAATCTAGTTTCTCTTTGCGTAGTCATGATGAATTGTAGATACTTCTGCATAAGCTCAAGGAAAACACATTCAACTTTTCTGGTCATAAATGGAGGCTCATTTTGCTACCGGGGAAAACAGAGTTTTAAAAGACAGTAACTATACTGAGTAACTCTTATTTTCTCACTGGATCTTGAATAATAGAACTTAAGCGGTTGTTTGGATATAAATTATTCTTGCCTCTTGAATTACCATTCAAACATCCTAAGTTCACCATATGTGTTAATTCAGAAAATAACGAGCCTTAAAAATTGCCTCAGAAATTTTATTTCCTTATATTATAATTGAAATTTGGTAACTTCCCTTAAGATTAATAGAAAAGTTGTTCTAAAATTAATAAAACGTGTTCACTTAGGTTTTTTTACCCCCCACACTATAAGCAAGAGCTAATATTTACTAAGGGTCCAGCATACGCCAGACATTTTACTTTAGTTAAGCCCATGCTCAGTATATGTGGTAAATATTACTTCTCTTTATTTTATTGGTGAAAATCTGGAATCTCAGAGGCATTAGACAAACTACTGAAACCTAGACAGGCCTTAAGAGGTATCCAAACTGGGGTTATTCAGACCTAAAAAAACTGTGCTTTGCCCTTCACAATACCATAATTTTTTTTTTTTTTTTTGTACTTTAGTTTCTGCAGTACATGTGCAGATCATGCAGGATTGTTGCATAGGTACCTACATGGCAAGGTGGTTTGCTGTCTCCATCGCCCCATCATCTATACCTGGCATTTCTCCCCACATTACCCCTCCCCACCCTCCTCACCCCCCTGCTGTCCCTCCCCTAGCCCCCTCAACAGACCCCAGTGTGTGATGCTTCCCTTCCTGTGTCCATGTGTTCTCATTGTTCAACACTCACCTGTGAGTGAGAACATGTGGTGTTTGATTTTCTGTTCTTGTGTCAGTTTGCTGAGAATGATGGTTTCCAGATTCATCCATGTCCCTACAAAGGACATGAACTCATCATTTTTTATGGCTGCATAGTATTCCATGGTGTATATGTGCCACAATTTCTTTGTCCAGTCGATCGTTGATGGGCATTTGGGCTGATTCCAAGTTTTTGCGGTTGTAAACAGTGCCACAATGAACATATGTCTGCATGTGTCTTTATAATAGAACGATTTATAGTCCTTTGGGTATATATCCAGTAGTGGGATTGCTGGGTCAAATGGGATTTCTATTTCTAGATCCTTAAGGAATTGCCACACTGTCTTCTACAATGGTTGAACTAACTTATCCTCCCACCAACAGTGTAAAAGTGTTCCTATTTCTCCATATCCTCTTCAGCATCTGTGGTCTCCAGATTTTTTAATGATCGCCATTCTAACTGGCGTGAGATGGTATCTCAGTGTGGTTTTGATTATCATTTTCTAATGATCAATGATGATGAACATTTTTTTATATGTTTTTTGGCTTCACATATGTCTTCTTTTGAAAAGTGTCTGTTCATATCCTTCACCCACTTTTGAATGGGTTTATTTCTGTTTTGTTTGTTTTTTTTTTTTTTTTTTNTTTGTAAATCTGTTTTAGTTATTTGTAGATTCTGAATATTAGTCGCTTGTCAGATGGGTAGACTGCAAAAATTTTTCCCATTCTGTTGGTTGCCAGTTCACTCTAATGATTGTTTCTTTTGCTGTACAGAAGCTCTGAAGTTTAATTAGATATGATTTGTCTATTTTGGCTTTTATTACCATTGCTTTTGGTGTTTTAGTCATGAAGTCCTTGCCTGTGCCTATGTCCTGAATGGTTCTGCCTAGGTTTTCTTCTAGGGTTTTTATGGTGTTAGGTCTTATGTTTAGATCTTTAATCCATCTGGAGTTAATTTTAGTGTAAGGTGTCAGGAAGGGGTCCAGTTTCTGCTTTCTGCACATTGGTAGCCAGTTTTCCCAACACCATTTATTAAACAGGGGGTCCTTCTCCATTGCTTGTTTTTGTCAGATTTGTCAAAGATCAGATGGTTGTAGATGTGTGGTGTTACTTCCCAGGGCTCTGTTCAGTTCCATTTGTCTATGTCTCTGTTTTGGTACCAGTACCATGCTGTTTTGATTACTGTTGCCTTGTAGTATACTTGAAGTCAGGCAGTGTGATGCCTCCAGCTTTGTTCTTTTTGCTTAGGATTGTCTTCACGATGCGGGCTCTCTTTTGATTACATATGAAGTTTAAAGTGGTTTTTTACAGTTCTGTGAAGAAGGTCATTGGTAGTTTGATGGGGATAGCATTGAATCTATAAGTTACTTTGGACAGTATGTCCATTTTCATGATATTGCTTCTTCCTAATACAACTAACAAAGGATGTAAAGGACCTCTTCAAGGAGAACTACAAACCAATGCTCAAGGAAATAAGAGAAGACACAAACAGATGGAAAACATTCTATGCCCATAAACTTTTTTTAATCTTGATCATTTTTCACATTTAAATTAATCATCAGAATCAATAATGCAGTTTAAAAGAGGAGGAGTATTTTTAAAGAGAGAGCTATTTACTCTTTTGGTCGGAGGCATAGAAATCATGCTGAATATTATGTATAACTTACTTTGGCAAGTGTAATGGTTAAAACTAAGTACTAAGCTGGGCATGGTGGCTCACACATGTAATCCCAACACTTTGGGAGGCAGAAGCGGGCAGATCACGAGGTCAAGAGATCCAGACCACCCTGGCTAACATGGTAGAAACCCGTCTCTACTAAAAATACAAAAATTAGCTTGGCATGGTGGCACAACTCTAATCCCAGCTACTCAGGAGGCTGAGGCAGGACACTCGCTTGAACCCAGGAGGCAGAGGTTGCTGTGAACCAAGATCACGCCACTGCACCCTAGCCTGGGCAGCAGAGCGAGGTGCCATCTCAAAAAAAAGCAGAACAAAACAAAGAACAACAAAAAACTAAGTTTTAGTGTGCTTAAATACTTCCTTATTAAGCGATTATAATGCAGATTAAAACCAAGTGTGAAATGTGAAGTTTTATACCCTAAGCCCACAGAGGTCATCCCCTCCTTGTGGACTCAATGCACAAACTACAGTTGTCTGAACCTTCAAGCCCTCTTATGAATGCCTGGGAGGGGTTACAAGGAATCCGCAGGTGAGAGGCATCAAAGGTTACAGCTCACAGTGCCCCTGACCGTTGGCCCAAGGCAAAGACTCAGAGTAACTGTCAACAGAAAAGAAACCATTGTATGAGAGAATTGCTTAAAATATTTCAATTGCTGTCTGTGCATAATGGAGACACTGTTTGTGGTTTAGAAAGTTATAGTGACAGTTAGAGGCTGTTGTAGCAATTCACGAATGTATGTACTCATATGTATCTGTAATGTGGTATGCTTTCTTATCTTTAAGGGCATAGTTAAAACAGTTGGATTATGCTGATAAAATGGAGCCTATGAGGAAAGTGAAAGTTTTGACATTTCCTCATTTTGTAGTTTGTGTTCAGTTGACCATGTGACTGTTAATAGTGAACAGTGTTCATGCCTGCTTGCTATGTGAACCTGCCAGCTAAAAGATGATAAATTATGGATTTATTATTCTTTTTCCCAGTCTCTTGACAGCTGTGAGCAAGGCTATTCCAAATTACTACAAAATGGTAGAAAGTTTATTACTTCCCTAGTCAAATAAAATACAAATACAATTTTACCCTGCAAAAATATTATTAAGCTAATGTTGTAAAAACCTTATTAATCTTATTATAGTTAACAGTGCATAATACTAAAATGACAACTTGGGAAATTCAAGACAGCTTGATTTTTAGAACCTAATGATGTCTAGAAAATCATATATTAAATGTTCAATAAATATTTATGAACTAAATATACATGAAGACAGTATTAATATCTCTTCAAAGGAAAAGCACCTAGCCACTAACTTTTAATAAGTTAAGTGCTCCTAATTAGTAGTTGGCATTTATAATAGGGAGATGCTTTGTTATTTTAACATACGTGGAGACTGAGAGACAGAGATTTTATTGTGAAATAAAGGATGTATTGTGAAACAAAGTAGATGGGCAGAGTAGAGTGGGTAAAGAAGACAGATAAATTAGGGAAACAAAACAAAGTTTATTACTTTAAATTTTCTGTGAATGTTTTTCATTGAGATGTATTTTAAGGAGAATTTTGTTTACCACTACAAAAGAGATTCATAAATGAGTCAGAGAAGGGAGGAAAATAGAATATGTAGTGAATTATGAAAAAGAAGGCAAAAATGAGAGAAATAAAAATTGTATAAGAAAGGTAAAAGAAAAATGTCCAGAAGAAGAAAGATATTTGTAAAATGGTTGTAGGTCTTCTGCCCTTTCTTCATCTTGAGAATACTTTTGTTTCATATTCTCTGATTTTTTTAGACAGGATGTACATTTATAGGCTGTTTACTTAGTAACTGAAACCTTTGCTTTTTTTCTCCTTGAACACATCATGAAATGGTAAAGCTAGAAGGGAGAAGTTTGTTGTTAGCTACTTAAAAATATAAACCTCATCTGGGGGCAGAGTAGAGATTATAAACATTCTTAATAACCTAAGCTGAAAAAACTTTAAAACAATTATGCTCTTCTTATTAGCTATTAAGATTTCTTAGTACTTACTCTGTAAAATATGTTGTGATATTAATGACATTTGAGTGAAAGCCACTTCTAGTACCATTAGTGGCATTTTTATTTGTAATTATTTTAGAATTCTTTCTAAACAGTATAGGTCTAAGGAAACCATGAATGGGTTCCCCAAACTGGAGAACTGTCTGTCGACTTGAAAACTGTCTCTAGCAGCACTGTAGTAGAAGGGTAAAGTGGTATGCTCTGAGGCCGAACTATCTGGGCTAGAGTCCCAGCTCTGCCCCTTACTTTCCAGGTAACCTTGAGCAAAGTCATTTCTCCTCTGAGAAGGTACTCTCTATGTAGATACTGTGTCATGTGATTGAACTATAGAGTAAATCTACAGATGCAACGAACTCAGAAGAATGTCTGACAAAAAGAATGTCTGACAAAAAGAAGTTGTGTAGACAAGAGAACGGGGATGAGAGTGAAAGCATGGGGTCCAAGAACCTGGTGCCTTTCGCAGCGTCCCTTCCAGGGGCTACACAGAGATGGGCTGGCACGCCCTGGGTCCAGGCACCTAGGTCCTGCGACCCCTTGGGAGAGGGCCTTGTAGGTGGGGAGGGAGGCAAGAGGCCTGGGGTTCCCACGGAATATGTTATTTTGGCACATTATCCAATATAAAAACAAGTAAACATCACTTCAAAACATAAAAACAGAAATCCATTTAAAAAACAAGTGTTTGTAGCCAAAGGTGAAGATTATTTCTTAAAATGAATCAAATTATACATATATGTGTCTCAAGTATGTGTGTGTGTATGTGTGTGTGTGTATATATATACTTTCATTTATATATATTTATGTATAGTTTTGTTTTGTCACCCAGGGAGGAGTGCAGCAGCATAATCTTGGTTCACTTCAACCTCAGACTCCTGTGATTCTCAAGTGATTCTCCTGCCTTGGCCTCCTGAGTAGCTGGGACTACAGGTATGAGCCACCACACCCAGCTAATTTTTGTATTTTTAGTAGAGATGAGGTTTTACCATGTTGGCCAGGCTGGTCTCAAACTCCTGACCTCAGGTGATCCGCTTGCCTCAGCCTCCCAAAGTGCTGGGATTACAGGCATGAGCCATCGCACCTTGCCCAAATTATGTATTAAATCTATCAGAGTATCTCCCACTTAATAGCAGTTCAGTAAATATTTGCTGAAAAACTGGGTAACTAAAGGAATAAAATATAAACATTGAGATCTTCAGCAAAAAGGTATTATTGAGATCTAGCATGAACTTATAAATGCATTAGGTCTATTTTAATCGAAGAAGAAATATAAGATGTAACCCATGCTCTCAGAGTGGTTTCGATTAGTTGAAGAGAGAAGACCACATATGTAACAGATGTGGGGATTATATTTTGCACACAACAGTCTCTTAATAAATGCTGAGGTACTTGAAATGATTGAATGAAAATATCTGAAATAATTATAAATGATAATAGCAATTTAAGGCACTATAAGTAGGCATTCTGGGGATAAGGGCCAATGGATTGATGTAGTTCACAATGTAGGGCTCAGGCTGATATTTAAAGATAAATAAATTTAAGCCTGTCATTCTCAGCACTGGTTGCACATTAGAATAATGAATGCCCAGATCCCACCACGAGAATATCTTATTTAATAGGTTTGAGGTGAAGCCCATGCATTTATGTGGTTTAAAGCTACAGAGGTAATTCTAATATTCAATCAAGGTGAGAATTCCGGTATAAAATGGGCAGTGAGGACAGAGAAGAAATTCCAGGAAGAGCTAGGGGAAGAGGGATGTCAATGTGGGATGATTTGTGTATAGGGCCTTGAAAGGATGCATAATGATTCAAATGGAAGCTGTACTGAAGCTAATCTAGCTTAATGCTGCTGTAACAAAGTCCCTGACTGGAGTGGCCTAGACAGGTATAGAAGGAATACACATGCGGCTTTCTCATATACGTGGGCTTTGATTTTTAGATATCCCGAGCTTAAATCTCCTTGGAAAGGTTGCATAATCTCTATATGCCTTAGACCTCTTATCTATAAAATGCATAATTTACTTCAAGTAGCTCTCTCATAAGGTGTGGGGACAAAGGACACAGTCAAAGAAAGAAATGAGTTAAAGATGAATGGGAAAATGGTGATGTTCCCACAGAGGCAAGATGAATGTGCCTAAAAGGGAACAAAAGCAAGTCACATGCTTCACATATAGTCCTAGAAAAATAAATCATGCAAAAATTTCTAAATGAAATATACTGTGGATTAATAAGCCACTATTTTATAAAACAAAACACCAAAGACTACTAATACATTTTCTTTCAAAACTGACTCTACTAACTCAGAAATCAAACTAGAGATGCATGAGCCTTTGGACAAAATAAGAAATGACCCTCTTTTTTTTAACTTTTAAAAAAATTATTTATTGTACTTTAAGTTCTGGGGTACATATGCAGATCATACTGGTTTGTTACATAGGTATACATGTGCTGTGGTGGTAGTTTATGGCATCCATTGCCCCGTCATCTACATTAGGTATTTCTCCTAATGCTATCCCTCCCCAATCCTCCCACCCCCTGCTATTCCTCCTTTACCCCCCATCTCCCAGGCCCCAGTGTGTGAAGTTCCTTCTCCATGTCCGTGTGTTCTCATTGTTCAATACCCACTTATGAGTGAGAACATGTGGTGGTTGGTTTTCTGTTCTTGTGTCAGTTTGCTGAGAATAATGGTTTCCAGTTTCGTCCATGTCCCTGCAAAGGACATGAACTCATCCATTTTCATGGCTGCATAGTATTCTATGGGGTGTATGTGCCACATTTTCTTTGTCCAGTCTATCACTGATGGACATTTGGGTTGGTTCCAAGTCTTTGCTATTGTAAACAGTGCCACAATACATATACGTGTGCGTGTGTCTTTATAAAAGAATGGTTTATAATCCTTTGAGTATATAACCAGTAATGGGATTGCTGGGTTAAATAGAATTTCTATTTCCCACTCTCACCAACAGTGTAAAAGTGTTCCTATTTCTCCACATCCTCTCTAGCATCTGTTGTCTCCTGATTTTTTAATGATTGCCATTCTAACTGGCATGTGGTGGTATCTCATTACCCTTTCCAATAGAACAAGTAATAGTGAATTAGAGAGAGGTGAATGGCTCAGGTTGATGTTTGTTAAGATTTTTCAAGTACCCTAAATAGGAAAGATAATTCATGTAGCATGAACACTTCAGTAATATAGACTAGAAATCTTACATATTGTGTGAAACAAATTATATTAAAGAACAATGACAGAAACTACTTTTCTCAGTTGGGATTGTCATGTAGAAGGCAGATCTTTGCTCTGGGTTCTTTTGCTTCAGATGGTGGAATTAATCACTGCATTGCTCTCTGGGATAAAGCAGGAATCCCTTTCTTACTCTTAGGACATTTTTTGCTAAAGAAACTTATTATGACCCAAAAGTAGGCAAATGTGCAAATTTAACAATTTCTTCACATAAAAGAAATTATTTGTAATTTATTTGTAGCCTGGTTCTAAATCTAGATCAGTGGGCATGATACGCTTGCATTTTGTGAGAGTTAATTGTGCCCTTTTTTTTTTTTTTTTTTCAGAAAGACAAATGAGCAAATCTCCCTCTCGAATTGCTGTCCAATGGAGACAAGCAAGATGCCCTCCCAGGAACCAGCATTGTGATCACATTTTTTTTTTTTTTCCTGTGGCTGGTGACCCCCCTGAGCCACCCTCTCATAATGTTGCAGTTTGGTACATTCTTATTCTTTGCCATGAGCACTCAGGGTATACACTTTTTAATGTAGAAAACTTCATTTCAGAGCCAGAGAGAATAATTTTTTATTCTTCATTAGACTTGTTACTTGTTATAAATAATTACAAATTTTGATTGAGTTTTCTGATATGAACATCCTAGCAATGTACTTGCTAAAGGGGAAGATTACTCATCACCAGGATATATATTTTAAGACATCCACTGTCTGAATTCTAAATGCTTGATTTTCAATTAAAACAACATCCAGTTTGATTGGTCATGGTTCATCCAAATGAAGTGAGATAAAATAATTTGAGAAAAATACAACCAAAAAAAATCTCATTTGTAGCAGTTATTCCTGGAAATCCTCCTAGCTTTCCATAAATATATCAGTGATCATTTAAAAACCATTTGCTTTTATAACCCCTTTCCCAGAAACATTCCATTTGCAAATAACACAAGATACACACTGGTGTCATTGCACTAAAGGAAAGAAGAACAATGCTTCTATATGAGAGGTTGAATGTAATTAGAAAAATAGAATCCATAAATACCTTTGTAGCTTAAAATTTGACAAAAAATTAAAAAGCATCACTTACTATTTTATTAAAGGCATATAATACATACAAACTGTATTTTATATCAATTGGTATCTCAAATGCTAAATAGTCCAACAATGAAGTCATCTCAGTACCTTGCCAAAATAATGAAATCTGATGAAATAATAAAACATAAATTAGCCTAAAAAAGAAAACACTGCTTATATATGCCTATTGACAAAACATAAAATGAGATTAAATTTAACAGATGTTTAAGGTCAAATAATTTAGTAGTGTCTAAATGGAATAAATCTAATTTTTCTTAACTTTGAAACCACATTGCTGGGGGAAAAATGCAAGATACAGAATAACACATGTATGTAGAAAAATAAATGCATTAAAAATGTATTGGATGAAGCACACCTAATCTATTAACAGTGCTTCTGATGTTATCTCAGGAGAATTAAATAGAAAAAAGGAGTTAGGAACAAAAGAATTTTTCTGTTATACCCTGTATTTCTTTTTTGTTTGTTACATTATATTAAATCTTTTATATCGAGAATGTATTCTCTCATAATTTGGGTAATTACGACATTTTTTAACCAGTAATAAAATGTACTCACATAAAAAAAAACAAATTTCCCTCATAAAAGTTTACTTAGTGTTTTTCAATGTTCATATTAAGAAGCAGAAGTGTGTAAGTCCCATGAGAAAAAGCCAAATGAAAATAGGAAGTACTGAAAATGAAAGCCACATACATTTTGTAAGAATTTGTCCTTCCAAATTCTCTTGATATACTTTTTCTACAGCAAAATAATTGAAATTGTTAGACATTTAGATGAATATTATCTACATGGCAGCATATATTAGTGCAGCTATTTTTAAATTAAAGAAGTGTAGTGGCTTAGAAATACGTCAGATGACCAATAGGCACCCTTTTTGACTTAGCACAATAAAACAAAAAATACTAAGGGAAGCAGAATGATCTGGGGAGAAGTGTTGACCTGTAATTAAATAAGGTTTTTAAAAAATCTGAAGCTCAATTAATTTCCCAGGCCAACTTTTGAAATCGTCTCTAGGTATCATTGGCCTGACTATATTTCTGTTATCTCCACGCATTGTTATGTACTGTCACTCATTTTTATTGCCACAGAACTTGAGAGACAAATAGACATGCAATGCCATTTCAAAGTAGAGAAGATAAGCTACAGAGAGGGATTAACTATCACCAGAAAACATCCCTGGCTAAGCAATAACAATGACCAAGGTGGAACACAACTTTCTCGAGTTTCAGTCTGATATTATTTCACTGTCGACTATCATATGCAATTTAATGGTCACTGACCATTTAAAATCATATTCAGTAAAAATAATTACTATATCTTTCTTCTGCTTATTATAACACAGGTGAACCAAATGCATTTCTCTTTATGGAATTTTGTATGACTTGAACTGATAAATGTCACTCTATAAAATAAGCAATGGTTCACAATTTCAATATGTGCAAGTCTCTAATTTTAGATAGCACAGTTTAAATATTCTAGACAAGTGGCTTAATCTCTGCATACCTCAAACTTCTCATATGTAAAATAGATAATTATTTATATTTGCAAGGATTTAAATAAGTATACATATAATATTCTTAACAAAAAATAGGCTCAATAAATATTATATACATAATTTTGATGTTTAAAATAACTATTTCCTACAGCACACATTTACCTATGTAACAAACCTGCACTCCTGCACGTATACCCCAGAACTAAAAAGAAATAAATAATTATAAAAGAAAAAAATGCTTTCATGTTGAAAAATGCAACAATGCAATAATATGATTTCATATGAAACCATATGAAAATATAAAGCTCTCTATAAAAGGTAAATACATACACAAATATAAGACTGCTATCATAATGGTATATAAAATGCTCATAATTCTGCTATTGAGTTAGTATAGTATACTATTAAACTGTACATTTAAAAAGGTATAAAATGGCAAATTTGTCATTTTAGTTCAATTAAAATTTTATAAAATGAAAAAGGAAAATAATTGCTATTTTTCTTCATAAAATGAAGAGGGGGGTCTCCATGGGAAGGAGCAGCATTATTTCATAATATGGATGTATTTATTAATTTATTATTTATTACAAAATTTGCATTTTATAAAGAAAAATAGCAATCTATATTATAACCAAAGATACTCTAAAAAAAATCAGGTTAAAATGTGGAAAAATATTTCAAACAAAAAATGTGAAAAAATGAAACATACAATAAAAATATCAACATGAATTTTTATGAAGCTAGACAATTTTATTTTAAAGTTTATGCAGAAAAACGAATATACAAAGTAGGGCCTTGCACGGAGGCTTATCTCTATAATCCCAGCACTTTGCAAGACCATGGTAGGAGGACTACTGGAGTCCAGGAGTTTGTGACCAGCCTAGGCAACATTAGTGAGACCCTGTCTCTATAAAACTTAAAAAAAAAAAAAAAAAGCCAAGTGTGATTCCAGCTACTCAGGAGGCTGTGGCAGGAGAATCACTGAGCCCGAGAGGTCAAGGTTGCAGTGAACCAGCCAGTGAGCACTCCAGCAGCCTGGCTTACAGAGTGAGGCCGTTTCAATTAAAAAAAAAAAAAAGAAAGAAAAGAAAAACACTGAAAAGAGAAGCTGTAAGTGGGAACTAGTTATAACAAATGTTAAAACTTACTATGAATCTTTTATTATTGAAACAGTGTGCTACTAGCTCATGATAAAAAGACTGATGTGCAAAACTGAATGGAAATTCTAGAAATAGATCCAGGTACATATAGAACTTGCATATGTATGTGCATATCTATATTTTTACATCTATTTCCAAGTTCTATGCCAAACCTAAAAACCCATTTATTTTTTTTAATTCTTTCCTGCACTGACTTGGTGTTACTGTCCTGGCAGGTGAACCTTGATTTTATTCCATGCTTCTAGTAATCAATTTTACCAGCATTGTTCATTACCACTTTTTGTATTGATGGAAATGTTCTAAAATCCGGGCTGTCCATTAGGGAATCCACTATCCATATGTGACTATTGGGCCTTTGAATTATGGCTAGTGTGACTGAGAAACTTATTTTTAACTTCTATTTAATCTGAATTAATTTATATTTAAATAGCCATATGAGGTGTGTGAGGACTCTACTGAATGATCCTGCTCTATGCTCTAAGCTCCTCCAGGAGAGGACCAAGTCTGTTTAGTTCACATCAATGTTTAGCATGGTGCCTGAGGGATGAGTGGTCTTTTTATTTCCTATCCATATTAATTATATTACAAATGTATAGCAGGAGGGCTGGTTACGTCCTGATGTTCAGCTCCAAACCAGAAGATTAAATGCCCCAGTGCTGGATGTAGATGCTTAGAAGCAGCAGAAGCAGCTGCTAAGGGAGGGGTTGGGGTGGGGTTGGGGCGTGATCAGGGAGGAGAACTGCAGCTTGTAATAGGTATTTCTCGCAAAGGCTTTTCCCTCTGCAAAAGTTCACTCTAATTTGCAGGAACCTCGGAGTATTGTTTTTAGATGATTGGGAATAGAAAACAAAAGCAGAGAGAGACTTCTTAAAATAGTATTTTCAGCTTTTCTCTGGAGAAATCTGTCTTTAGGAAACATACATTGCCAAGGGTTTAAGTAAACACGGGTCTCAGAGAAGCAGAACATCAGATGGAGGGCTCAACAGCAACAGAGGGAGGAAATTAGAATTTTATAAGAATTTCTGGTAATCTAAAGATTGTTTAAATCAGATCTTCAGAGACAAAGTCAAATAAAATGTTAATACTGATGTAGGGAGAGCAAATGCTTGCTTGGGGCTATAAATAACCGATTGGACCTCCAGCTTTCCCAGTCCCTCAGCTGAGTGAGGAAAGCTACTCAATTTCTCTGGGCATTAGCTCCTTTATCTGCAAAAAGAGAATCATATTGGGTAAGTGGTTTGTGGGGACAGAAATGTAGGTCAGTGGTCGGCAGAAGTGAATTCCCCTCTACTAGTGTTCCCTCCCACACTATAGCTACCCCAAAGATGTTGTTATAAACAGTTAAAGAACGTGAGAACTGGAGGAGATTCTAGAAACCACCCAATCAAATGAGGAAATTGAGTAAAGAAGCAAAGACAAAAGTGATACCAGCAGCAGACTCTAAAAAAAGGACATGGCAAAAGTCACCAGTCTCACACCTGCTCCGTGCTCTGGGTTACCACCTTTGAAATTGGGACTCTGCTAAAGGTTCAGAGATAAAAACACTCATGTGCATATTTCGAGTTCAGCTTTCTCACACTGTGATTTCCAATATTTGTTTTTCTTTAGTTTGTTAAATGTATTGCTAGAGTGGTGAGATTTCTCTATTCAAGCAAGTGATTACAATCACATTACATTAAAAAAAAGTGTCTCAACATTATGTAGTAGGAAGACAAGCTCTTTGTTCAGTCTTCTGCAATTTTCTCTCTTCTGATGTGGCATTTGGCTTATCTTACATTTCAAAAAAAACAACTTTCAGGGTTTTTTTTTTTCTAACTTTGGATGGCCTCTTTAGCTTCATTGTCTTTCTGCTTAATGATCATAAGACATAGCACAGGGATGTCTGATTGTGACAAAGAACTTGTGAAATTATACATTAGAGACAAAGAATACTTTAGTCATGTAAGTTGTGAAACTTTGTATTTTATAGTACAGTGTGGAAGTACAATATCAATGTGTAGAGCAAATATTTGCTTAAAAGAAAATTCATGAAAATCATATAATTTGGAGATTTGTTTTCTTCAGATTTGAGTATGCTTTTGGTTTACTTTACAGCAAATCTAAAATCTGTTTTATTTTCTCTCCCTTTTCCTGATTTGGGTACTTAATTTTACATAGGTAAACATCTACAAACCTTTTCTTGTATCAAGTTAGTTTTCTCATAGAGAATTTTTTTTAGCTCAGCTAGAACTTTACCTAAAGAGAAATCATTTTAGGTGTGGTATGCAGATATAATAGAATCCAAGAGAAAGACAAATTAAATAATCATAATTTTTGTTATGAGGTGATATAATCTAAATATTATGTGTATGACATGGCAGAGGAATTAATATACAACTGGTATTTTACCAAATTTTGGGATATTACCCCATCATGTCACTCTGGATACAGAGATCACTGTATCACTCCTAGAAGGGATCATTCCTAGAAGGGATATGACATAGGTAGTTTTATCATTATCCATTATTAGAGACTCTAGACCTATAAATATTATTAACAATGTGCTTTCTTTTTCATTGAGTCATCTGGTCTCAATACCCTTTTCTTTAGCTATGATTTCCCCAGTGTTTCTCTTACTTTTTTATTTTTAGGGTCCCTCCCCTTTCTCACCCACTCAGCTCATACTTGCTCCATATGTTACTTGTTTATTCATTCATTCATTCTATTCAGAAAGAATTCATAGGATGATAAGGTTAATATTCATCATAAAGAAAGGAAGATTCTCAGAGAAGACTTTCATTCACAGTGCTGAATTTTTGCCTGTTTTTCCTTTTAAGACACAGTTTGGACAAATGCCAAAATGAAACCTCCCCTGAATAATAGCTCTTTAAGTGAAACTATTTTTTAGTTGATTTTCTCCCTTTATAATTTCATGCTTTAGTGCAATATTTCTGGACACTTAACCTCTCCCTCCTTCTCAACAGGAATCTCTTTCTTTATTGAGAGTATCAAAGCCAGAAGGGGAAGCAGGTGTTCAAAGCTTCAGTGGCCACAACTGGAAAAAAAGAAAAAGAGAAAAAAAACTTCAACCCCAATCTATCTAGAGCAGAATCTTTTTAAACATATGCCTTCCTAAGTATCATACTGTCAAGTTTATTCAATTTGCTTAACTGGGAGTGCATACTACCTTCAAATTTGCCAGAAAATTTCTGGGACATCCTTTTTTTTTCTCATTCTTGCTAATGAGAGGGAAGCCCTAGACAGCAAACTCCTGTGGCACAGCTCAAGCTCTGACTCGGGGTAATGGGCCTAACTAGAATAAAGACAAAGGGGCATCCCAGGGGCTTGATCATTAGTCTTTTATAATCATAGTCTGTAGGAATCCATGTATCAGTAACGTAAGTCCAATTTTGAGACAACTTATTTTTTAATAATATGAACTATTTATAAAACCATAATGTGGTATAAATTAAATTATAAAACCATTGGTCCACTACTTTTATTTTCTAATTGGATGTAAAGTGATCTAAAATGATCTATAGAAATAATTAAACTTTGTAAGGTGATAAATTCGTGAAATTAACTTGCTAATTATTGTGAGACATTGAAATATTAGTACTCTCCATTCAGATAGAAAAAATATTGAACAAATTCAGTGATGGTATTTTTTTCTTATTTTCCTCCTGTTTCTTTTTTCTTAATTCTCTAAGAATTCCAAGGTCTACATTTTTAAAATCTAGAAAAAAGCATTTGATGATTTTCTTTCATTCAAAGTCAGTTCAATATGCTTTCTTCATCAAGAAATCTTTCTCAAATCAAGTTGCATTTCAGATGTCATTTTAAAAATTAACCTTACATTTGTTAACATCTTGTGAAAAAAGAAATAAGCATTCTCATATATTGTTGTTAGGAGATAAATTGTTGGAATGTCTGTGAAGAGCAATTTGGCAACAAAGAGCAAAGAGAAAAAAGCACATAAAATTTAACCTTGAAATTCCACTTCTAGATATTTATTCAGCCTCTACATATACAGGCTTATGTGCACAGTGATGCATATACAATGATATTCACTGGTGCACTTTTATAATACCAAAAATTAGAAACAACCCAAATGTCATTAATAGAAAACTTGTAAGTTTTTTTATGTCCATAGTGTGGAATGACATAGACATATTTTAAAAATCAATAAAACAATGCAAATAAAATGATGCAGGCTTTGAAATTATAATGCCTAATATTTATTGAGCAGTAATAATTTATTAAATAAATATATAAATTCATTTAACCCTCATAGTATCCCTATGGTGTATATACTATTATTAATCCTGTTTTACAGTTAAGAAGACAGAGAAATGGAGATGTTTCCTATAGTGATCAAGATAGAATGCAGATAGGCCCTTATACAAACCCAGGCAGTTTTATGCTGTGTGATACTATATAAACAGCTATCAGGTATATAAGAGTGTATTCATTTGTAAGAGAAATATATTTGGAAGAAAGGAAAGAAGGGAAAGGACAGAATTTGCATTCTTAATTTATCTAAATAATATTCTTTTAAAAATATGCTTTCCTAAATATTTCCTTATTTGCTAACGTACAACATTTTTCTAATATATTCAATAAATAAGTATTTTTTCAATAGAGGTAAGGGTTTTCATAAGTCATGCATAGCAAAGCATTTGTATAATTCCACACTGTTCAACATGGTTGCCCCTAGGCACAGGCTGCTCTTCAACATTTAATAGGTGGCTCTTCCAAATTGAGATATGCTGTAATGGTAAAATTCTCCCCAGGTTTTGAAGACTTTAGTATAGGAAACAGGATGTAGAATATCTTACCAACACTTTTATAATGATTTATGTTGAAGGAATACTTTGATTTTATTGGGTTAAAGAAATATATTGTTAAAATACATTTCACCTTTTTCTTTTTACTTATGTAATGTGGCTCCTAGAAATTTTAAAATTACTCATTATATTTCTATTAGACAACAATAATTCAATGCATTCAGGTTTCATTGTACTTCACTTGCCTCTCTTCTAGCATTATTTCTCTAGCATGGAGGTTCTCTATCCTTCATATACATTAGAGTCACCTCAGAAACATTCAAATAATACCTGGGCCCACTACCAGAGGTTCTAAATTAATGTTCTGGTCTGAGACCCCAGCATCACTATTTTTCTTTTAAAAAAATTTTTTTAAACTTTGCATTCTACTATGAAGCCATTGAAGAGAGAACAATTGCTCTATCTGAGCCTATTAGGGTTGTGCAAGAAACTTAATTTTTCAAAAGGTATTTCTTTTAATAACATTTTAGATGCCAAATTTTGCATTTCTTAACTTGGCAGGGACATTTATTTTGTTGAACAATGCCAAATATGTTGGAAGATGGGACTTTTTAACTAAAGGAATATTAAAAATTGTTTTAGTCTTTACTTGGTTAAATTTGTTTAATCATTGTTGGAACAAAGAGCCTTCTCCATGTTCCTATTTGTCCTCCAAATTTGGCCAGGAAGAAGCATTTAAAACACTTCAAATAGAGCAAATAAAAGTTACAAATCTGTTTATATTATGGCAATGATAAATTAAATGTAACCAGCAGTACTGGCTTAAAGAATATGTCTTTATAAGTCACAAAAAGATCTTTCTGGTCCCTAATATTCCCAGTGCTATAAAATTGGACTGCGATAAACATGCTAATAAAAATTTTGTGCTCTTCTGGATAAGCTCTAGTTCTTTTTTAATGGCACTAAAAGTTGACTCTTATTATATGTCATTGTATTCCATAGAGCCAGTGTTCAGCCTCTCAATTTTTCTGTCATTTTTCATAATTTATTCTCTTTTCTGTCACAATGTTCTGCTCCATATTGAAACTCCCATTGCTGATTGGATGGTAGTCATAAAATATGGGTGAGTCAGAAAATAAGTAAATGAAATTCATAAAATTGTGACTGTTATAGTTACCTCCTTTATGATTTTTTTTTTCCCCAAAATACTGAAAGTCTCTTATTGGTTGACTGTGTAGGCAAGTTAGAAAATAAGTTCCTTAAGGACAGGCACCAATCTACCTTGTTCACTACATCTCTTCAATGTCCAGTAAAATAACTAACATGATTTTTATTTATTTTTTTTTTTTGAGAGAGGGTCTTGCTCTGTCTGTCAATGAGGCTGGAGTGCACAGCTGCAATCACAGCTCACTGCAGCCTTGACCTCTTAAACTCAAGACGTCCTTTTACTCTAGCATCCCAAATTTGTGAGCTTATAGACATGACCCAACATGCCTGACTCACATGGATTTTTTTAATGAAAGAAAATAGAAATTTATAATAAAATATTCAAAGTACAATATAGCTCTATTATGATAAAATTCCTTAATAATGAAGTGAAACTGTAATTGAATCACTCTGAATTTTTCCCTTTTCCTATGTTTGTTTACTTCAGAATAATTCCAAAATTAGGTTGCTGAATAAATTTAAAATATAAAAAAATTTTAAAATAAAAAATTATTTTCACATTTGGGAAAAATTTTCAAAGTATAATGTAAGCTTGGCCTATCAAGTATTCTTTCCATTGGCAATGGCAAAATGCCAGCTATTTAACATTTTGAAACAGATACCGCTACTCTGACTTTCAAACAAATTGTAGTACTATATTTAACCAAGTTACAGAGGCTGGGTGATTGTACTGAGTGTGATCTGGCATTCTGCAAGCATACCTTGAGTTAAAACCTGTGAACTGCGCTACAGTCACTTCATTCTGTAAAGCCTGTTATAGCATCAGGTTAGTTCTAAGCTTATCTGGGCAATAGTTCAGAATCAAATGCTACATGAACTGGCTCCATTGTTATTGAACAAATTGATACAGAACAGTCTAAAACATTTGTCAGTAGATTGCATGCAAGACTTTATTACCTTGAAATATTCCTCCATTAAAAATGGTATGAATGTAAATTATAGACACTTATAAAAAACTCCACTCTTTTGTGTAGATGATATCTCAGCTCAAAAGAATTTAAATTTGTGAAAGGGGGCATGCAGGACTCAGTTGAAAAGAAGTGGAATTTGCAAAACAAGACAGGCAGGACTCAACTGATTCTGTACGCTATTATCACATAAGCTAAAAATATGATTTTTTGATCGAGTTAGCCTCTTGCAAAGATTTGAAGTCAGAAACTTGGTAATTGTTTGCAGAAGGGACCTCTCCCAGGAGTACAAAATGTTTAGCAAAATAATCCTAATGTTTGCTGGGAATTATTCAAGCCTCTCTTGTCATTTATCATTAATTTGTCTGTATGCATGTGCTTAAAAGTGAGTAAAACCTTCGGCAAAGAGAAATCCATGCATATGTTAACTTTAAAACTAAAATTATCTCTTAATTACAGAAGAGAATATTTTTAAGAAACTCCAATATTTTGGAAATATTTTGAAAATGATAAATCCTAGAGTATATGCAGCTGAATTCTGGGCATTGTTTTCTGTTAAGTGGCCATAAAATAGTCACAAACTCATTTCCTGGTATTATAAATGAACTGTGTTTCAATCATGATTCTCTCCCTTACTAGTTATGTGGTTATGAGCAAGTAGCATAACTTCTCTACCCTACAGATACCTCGTTTTTAAAATAGGAAAAGTAATAGTACACACTCAATTTTGGGGCTGTTGCAAAAATCCATTTGTGTAGCAGATGTGAAGCAGCTAGAGTAGCCAGTGTTCAATAAGTATCAGCTATCAATACTAATAATTGCTTGACTCTGGAAAACTATATAACTATGTATGCAAATAAAACTGTGCAAAATCTTTAACAATAAAAAGTTCAGCTCTAGCCCTTAACTCCTCTGGCTGGAAGATGTTTTTGCACAGCCAGACTAGTTTGTCTTTTGTTCTCTGAATTGCTTGCTGCTTAATTAACTAGTCACTGGGGTTGAGACTTAATATTCAAATATGAATCCTAATACTCTTAGTTAACAGAAAGTCTGTGAAAAATCTAGTGTTTACATTATCATTTATTAAGAGTTTGTGATTTCCCAGGCACTATGCATGAATAGTTTTATCTAATCTTTACAATAACTCTGTGATAAAAGTACTGTTTTTATTCCTTTCATGGTAAAAGAACCAAAGCTTAGAGAAGTTATGCAGATTATGTATTTAAATTTGTTTTTTAAAAAGTTAAACTTTTAATCAAACTCATGATTTCAAAATATTTTTGTATGGGATGAGGCTAAAGTAGCTAGCCCAGTGGGCAATATGCCCCACCTACGTAAGCCAAATAAATTTCATGGTGGTATGGTGGTGATCAAGCGTATCTTTTTTTTTTTTTTTTTTTTTTTTGAGATGGAGCCTCGCTCTGTAGCCCAGGCTGGAGTGCAGTGGTGTGATCTCGGCTCACTGCAGCCTCCACCTCCCAAGTTCATGCAATTCTCCTGTCTTAGCTTGCTGAGTAACTGGGACTACAAGCATGTGCCACCATGCCTAGTTAATTTTTTTTTTTTGTATTTTTAGTAGAGATAGGGTTTCACCATGTTAGCCAGGATGGTCTCAATCTCCTGAACTCATGATCCCCCTGCCTTGGCCTCCCTAAGTGCTGGGATTACAAGCATGAGCCACCATGCCTGGCCCAGCCATACCTATTAAACTACTAGGATTTAAGTATAATGTAGATTGTTTGGTTGCTAATATGAATTCTCATATACTGAATTTCCATGTCATTATGTGGTTCTTTTCAGTGATGTAGTACATGTCACTTAATATATGAAGTATCAATTATAACTTGCAATTGGGACTATATACTCTTTGATTTCTTTTTCTCTTGAACCTATCATGGATCAGTGCTTTATAGATGAGTCCTTTAAAGCATAACGCTGAAGACATTGATGGAAATATAGGTGCTATGGTGATTGCAATAAAATTGGTCATATGCTTTCAGAATGGTAGGAAGACCAAATTCATGAATCACCAGAAACCATCTGTTACTCTTATAAAAGCGCCAGCTGCAAAGAAAACAAAATTATACAATATATTGAAAATTATTTGAAATTTGGATTTTAGTAAACTGTCAATGAGTGTAAACTTCTTTGTTAGATATAATTTGTTTTGGGGACACTCAGAGTTCTAGTTAGAGAGCATTTTGTCTCAAACGTCAGTTTTGAAATGTACGAAGACTACCACAGAAAGCATTGAATTTTTAAAAGCAGATGGATATTCAGGTACCACAGAAACATCAGCACAGGGTGGTGTGAGATGAAATTTCAGTGTTGCAGAAGCACTGTTTATAATGTTGGTTTCTCTTGCTAAGGTTGGTGATACTCAATTGGTTAGACACTTACCAAATCAGCTGTAAAAACAGTTGCAAGTGATGTTTAGTGGGACAAAGCAAGGGGAAAAATTATCTGAGGGGGCAACTCCACCAAATACTGCAATTCATCGGACAGTGACAGATATGATCTAAATGTGGAGCAGTGTTTATTATCCTGGGTACAATGCAGTCCATAATATTCACTGGAGACTCTAAGATGAATCCCCTGACATTAGCAATTCAGCTGATCTTACCATGTTTGTCAGATATGAGCTGAATAATGGGTTCCAAGAAGACACGTTGTTTGATCAATCTTTGTTAACTCTTACAACTGCAAAAGAGATTTTAAAATTATTGATAATTTCAAGATAAACAATGACATGCAAGCGATATATTGGGTATGCACAGATGGTGCTAAGGCAACGGTATCCAGTAAAAATGACTTGTTCCATGTATTCAAGCTGTTGTGCTGGAAACAACATCTACTCACTATCCATGCATACTGGAGGCTCTCACCACCAGAGATGCTATTTAAAATTTAAGAAACACACCTGATGACGCTATATAAAGACTATTAACTATTAAGGACTGCAAATTGAGTTCTCTACTTTTTCTTTCTTTTGAGAAAACACTAGCATGGATTACAAAATTACTGTCTATCATAGTAACTTGAAAAAAAAAATCATGTCGTTGGTAACAAAACTTATACATGCATGATTTAGATTGGCTTTGCCAATCAGTACATTGAGGCTATATTTTGTCCTTTAAATAACCTAAACTTATCATTTCAAGGTAAGCAAATTTTCATTTTTATTCTACATGAAATTGAAAATCAATGTGATAGTTGAAGATAGGAATCTGTGGGACACATTCCCTGATTGGAGTGAACTGAATTATTATATTGCTCTGAATGAACTTATTTAAAAATTCATAAAAAGAAGTAACTGAAAATATTCTGAAAATTGGAACTATTCACTTGATAAATATCTCCAAGGAGAATGACTTTGGTGAATGGCTGAGTGCCACATTTTTCCATATTATCAAATATTATTGAAATATTCATATTAAAATGAATTCTGCAAATGGGTTCTGCTAAAAGTTTGTTGAACCAAAGTTATGGAATTTTACTGCACTGTGATCTATGAAGTGGCTCATCTTATGTCTACATTAGGATATTTCTAAAGGTTTTGAGGTTACTACCTGTTGTCAATTTTTTGTAAATTTTCCATAGACCCTTAAAAATTGGTGAATCCTCTCTTTGTACAGAAGTCATGATATAGCTATTAAATAAATGTTTATAGTATTATCCATGACCTCTATATTATAAATTTTTATTTGGTTGTTCTTTCAAAGCCTGAGAGAGCTAATGGTCAAGTTTCCTGTGACTCTTCTGCTTTTTCTTTCTTATTCGCTCTCTCACTCACTCACTCATTCAACAGCTCTGCTTTGTAAATACTTGCTAAGTTACTCAGCATATTAAGGTTACAATAATGCTATCTTCATCATAGACTGTAGTCATCTTTACAACCTTTTATTCATAAAGAATTTATAACCTTGAACTCTGCATTGTTTGATTTTAATATTGTTTTCTATGCTTTATTATTGTTTGTATCTTTTTTGTATACATTTATCCAACATTTTTTTTGTCTACTCTGAAATGCCTTTGTCTTATTATATATGTCTTTTGTAGATCTTTCGTACATACATTCAATAATGAATGTATCATACTTATTTTTATTGTCACTTTTTATAGACTGGCTTCTGTTTCTCATGTATTTTACTTTTGTCTTTTAATTTATTACATCTCACTGTTTTCTTCACTTTTTCTTTATATTATTTAAGATTTTCTAATTCTTTAGTAATTTTAAAGTGTAAGGTTTGTATTTAGATAGGTCAACTGTTAAATCTTTTTTGAAATAACCCTTAAATATTTATTTTTTTAAGTTATTAGCTTCAAAAATGAATTAGTTATGCTTATGATCTCATGACAATCCCACCTTCTCAGGAGAGTGATGCTATTTATCCCTCCGGACCCCCTCCTTTTTATTATCACTCCCTCTTCAGTTATATGGTTCTTATCATTTTTCAAAGTATGTTCAGATTTTATCCATAAAAAGAAACTTCTTCCCTTGACTATACATCTCTGTCCTGCAATGGCTTCATCTCCTCCTCACTACTATGTTTCTAGAAAGAATTGTCAATTCTAGCTGTCTTCTTTTCTTGCCTCCCTGGGCTTCTGCCACATTACTCCCCGGATTTTCCTCCTACCTCTAGGCAGCTCCTTCTCAGTCCTTTTTATAATGCCATCCTCCTCCACCAGACCTAGATGTGTATAATTCCTCAAGGCTTAATCCTAGGTCTCTTATTTCCTCTCTCTGGGACGTTTATGCCAAGAGTTTCAAATGACACTATATATAAATGACTTGCAAATGGACATCTCTAGTCCCAGGCCTCCTCCCCAACCCAGGACTCCAGATTCATACTTGCAACTGCCTTCATGACATCTCAAGGACCTGTCAAAAGTGCCTTACAATCAATGCATCCATAATCAAGTTCTTGATTGTTCCCTCTGAACCAATTTATTTTTTAATCCCTGAATAAAGAGAGCTGTGAGAAAGCCAAGAGTGAGTGATGAGAAGAGTAGCAGGAAAGGAACTGGAAGAAGTGGCCCAGCACCTGATCATGACTAGCCTTGGAGGTTATGACAAGGATTCAGTCATTTGAGAATTTTGAATAGGGAAGTAATAATATTTGTTTTTGAAAGGGTTCCTTTGTCAATTGTGTGAGCTAGAGTGGAGAAGAGAAACAAGTAGAAAATCTGTCACAGAAGCTTAGGTGATAAATAACAGAGGCTTAAAAGAAGGTGGTAGAAATGGAAGAGATTAGATGTGGTCAGATTCTGATACCTTTTCAAGGTAAAGTAAGCAATATTTGTTGATGGGTTAGACATAGAGTATGAGATAAAGAGAAAAATCCAAGGCAGCTATAAGTTTTTTTGTTATCTATCTCTAGTGAGGGAAACTTAAAGGGAAAGACACATGGGGGAAGGAACTGGAATCAAGAGTTGAGTTTAAAATCTGCTCATCTGAGATGCTCATTGGACATCAGGTGAAGACCCTGAGTGGGCATTGGCATTGACAAGTTGAATTCTGAGTAGAGATGAGACCAGTAGATATACATTTGGGAGGCATCAGCATATATAGATGATAATTAAGTACACCTAGGAGTCAATGTAGACTGGAGATGAGAAGAGGTCTAAATACTAAGCAAAGAAAATTGGTACAAAACGGTCTTCGTCTTTTTTTTTGGCAGCCAACTCTGATTAATATTAATTCAAGACAAAGAAAATAGACCTTCAAATAGGGGGTTGGTCAATTTTCTTTCATAGCCTTACACTTTAGTCTCTACTTCTTCCAATTAGGGGCTTACTTTATGATTTAGAAAGAGTTTCTTAATATAAACTGGATCCTTCACAATATTGAGAATCCAAGTCAAGAGAAGCAATGCCACCCCTGGCTTTGAGTGGGATGAGGTTTATGCATTTCTCTTCTCCTAGCTCCAATAGGGAGTTTAAGAATGCTACTGATGCACTTCAGAAGGAAAATTTCTCTGGGGTTGGTGGTTCTTATCTCTCCCATGGCCTCCCCTCATGTCAGTTCTTACCCTTCCTAATCTAGGTACTTCAGTGAGTACCTAATTGGTTTTGCCAAAATGCATTTAATTACTTTCACTCACAATTCATTTTTCTCTTAAGAAGATCAGTAATATTTTATTCCATTTGGTCCCATCTTTGCTATATTTAGCTATATTTCATTTAGGTGTGTCGTTTACTAATCTAGTCCCCTGGTGTCAGACACTGGGTTAAGTTCCTTAACAGATACAACCAGCTTGTGAAAAAACGGAGGCATATGGATGTTAAGTAACTTTCACCAAGATCACATAGCTAATAAGTGAGACCCTGTTAGACTTTGCTTTCCACAGAGTCAAAGAAAGTAATTAATTTCTAATTTCTAAAAGGTATGATATACCTATGTTTCAGATATTTTTTGTTGATGTGACAGAATTTTTAGTTTTATAGAATAAAGGGACAAAAATTCAAGATATCATCATCATTAATAATGTTATAGAATTACTTTAAAATATTCAGAACCATGTTTCACAAATGCTTAGATTTTATAGACAACTTATTGGCACATGTGTATGTGATCTGTGAGCTCTGAATTCTGTAGAAGTATAAAAATTTTACCTTGGTAAATACCTGCTTAAGGAAACAAAAGAGTTTCCACTTCATAAAGTTCAAATTCATAAGCATAGTATATAAGCCCTCCATGAGCTGAATCCTACCTAAATCTTCAGCATTCTCTTTGCTGGTCTCATGTTGGTACCCTGCTCTCCATTGTATTTAATTATTCACATTCTATAAACATACTAGGCTGTTTTCTACCTCTATTCCTTTATTCATATGTTCCCCACTTCTTGGAATGCTCTTTGCCTCATTGTTCCTATGGAGGGAAAATTCTACTCCTCTTCCAGAGCTTAGTTCAAGCGTCATCTGCTTATGAAGTCTTTCCAGTCATGATTACTCCTGCTTTTGCCCTGAAAATTCCCCAAATGTAACAATCATTACATTTTACACCATTCATTTCTTTACATTTGTTTCTCTTCCATTCAATTTTGAGCTGATTCAGGGCTGAGATATCACGTCTGATTAATATCAGTGCCCCACACTATTTCAGGTACATAAACATGCTTAATAATACTATGCAGCCATAAAAAATGATGAGTTCTTGTCCTTTGTAGAGACATGGATGAACCTAGAAACCTTCATTCTCAGCAAACTGACACACGAAGAGAAAACCAACCACCGCATGTTTTCACTCATAGGCGGGTGATGAACAATGAGAACACTTGGGCACAGGGAAGGGAACAACCCTCGCAGGGTTAGGTGTCAGGGTGGTGGAGAGGGGAGGGGCCACGGAGGGCAGGCAGGGAGGAGGGGGAGGGGTAATACCTGGAGAAATGCCTGATGTAGGCAATGGTGGCAGCGGGGATGGAGACAGTAAACCACCATGGCATGTATATACCTATGCAACAATCCTGCAGGATGCGGGACATGCACATGTACCCCAGAGCCCAAATACAATTAAAAAAATTGTTATATTCAGTGGTAATAGTCAAAATTTTGAATATTTTGTTCAATACTGAACAAGAAATGACCCATCCGAAATGATCAATTGAACATCTAAAGGGATACCATACTGGGGCATATCAGCTTAATTTCAGCCTTTCAAAGTTCACTTTATTTCCATTACATGCCTTCTTTCTTTATGATTTTGATCTCTGTAGATCTGGTGAAATAATGTATAACCAATGATTATATAGTTACATTGTTCTTTTTAAAACTTATTTTTAAGTGCTTTATAACATGTCAAATTCCATGGCAAAATCTTACCAGATCTTCATATTAACACATCTTCCAAATTATTTAAAAGATCATTGCATTTTATATTTCTAAAGTGAGGCTTTTGGCACGCTTCCTGTACCTCCTATAGGAGGTGCTTTTGTCTTGCCTCTGACACAGCTGAGATCAATAATATTATAAGCCTTTTACTGAGAGATTATTTATACAGATGTCAGAACTATCTTAATCCCTTGACAATGTTAAATAAAAATTCACTAACTGACAGTTTATATTCCACATTGTGCAAGGTGAGAAGCCAGCCTATAAGACCAACACAACCATGTATGCAGGTAGATAAAGAGCTAAAGTGCACAAATAGGTGCTCTTTCTTGGCCTCTTCGATTTAGTGATGTTCTTCTGCTGAAGGTACTTAACTAAACAAGAGTTAAACTGAAACTCAAGTGAGTAAATGTATGATGATATTTTCTGTGAATCCCCAAAGAAAAGTATACAGACATATGTTTTAGCCATTATGTTATGAGATAGTCCTTTTTAGAATTTCAGCGTGTGGGACCACAAATCATCTGAAATGCTAGTTAATCTTGAGAAAGTATTTACAACAATCCAATGCCCCCTAGAATAAAAGAGAGCATTTAATGTGGCAGACCATGATGGAGGGGAAGCAATAAAAGAGAAAGCACAGCTTGAAGTGCAGTATAACTGGGTGACTTACACCTCCCTGCTGAAAGCAGCAGACTTGCAGTTACGGAACGACTAATCTGTTCTACTGTTTTTTAATCAGATGTTGGCATTATCTGCCACTAATTGCTTTTTCATTTCCACTTGTAATTATTCCATTGCATGTTTGTAGTGAGAAGCTGAAAATGAGGCAGATCACTGAGAAAGAATTAATTGTTAATGAATAATCATCAGTAGGAAGCCAATTTCATTATCTTCAAAGAGGTAGCCAGAGATTAACCACTAGCTGTGGTTCTCCTACTTTCTGTGCATGACTGTAAAGTAATCACAAATAATCACGCCCTCCAACTTCATCAATTATTTTCTATTATGTGGATTGATACCCATTTTTGTCTTTGTTGTTTAATGATAATGGCAGTATTCATGCTGGGGAGTGCTAATTGGAAGGTGTTACATTCAGTGGGCTCTAGGCCTAATTATTAGAGCATCTCCTTCATTAGCACATGATCCTACAAGGGTGGCATGGTGGGAGTTACTAATTTCTCCAGGTTACAAGAATATCATGTTAGGAAACTTTTGCATGTCCTTATGCCAAGTAACATACAGAAAATCTTACTTCTGGTCAAAGTTGTGTAGATACCAACAGAGACTTTCTGTTTAAACAAGCCAAATAGGAGGTTTTAATCTAATAGGTGTCTTTGAACACAAAGCCTCTTTCTGCCCTAGAAGCTGGATCTGCCCAGGACTGTTGATGAGTGTTTGCTTCTGCTTTGTTTCTGCCATTTACTGACACGCATTCTTTAGAATGGCTTGCACAGGCCCCTGGGATTATTACAGCTCCTGTGGAGCTTTGCCAGCTCTTAACGGAAACATCATGAGATGAGTTCGAAAGTCAGGACAGAAGGGTCCCAATATTTGTTACCTCAGTGACTAGGTGACATTACTGCTCACAACGCTAGGGAGAAATAAATATTTTACCCTATTTCACATGTTTATAGGATTGCATAGCTTCTCAAGACACCTTCATATGCCATGTGAAGGTATCCTTTAATAGAGAAGTTCTCACCTTGTCCTTTAATAGAGAAGTACAATTCCTTGCTGATAGACTTTCTGTAGCCTCTGAAAGTTGTACAGCATAAAACCCCCATGTCCAGCATGCCATAGTTACGTTCACCTGCCTTCCCTCTTCATAATGGTCTAATTTTTCTAATGAGCGTGACTAAAAGGCTACCTCTCTAATTTGAAATATCTTCTTCTCTATGCTTTTAATCTTTCCCAGGCACCCAGGCCCTATTTCCAACTAAACTCACAGTTATAGAAAGGCTTAGCCTTCCGGAATCTCAAGCTTAATAGAACACAGAACATGTTTGTTAAAAATCTCCAGGAAGAAAAACTCAGAAAAGAATAGAAATATCAGTTGTAGTTGAAACAGTGTGAACTTTGAAATTAGTTCCAGACATTTTGTTGGTGTGTGAGCTAGTGTAAATTATCTAACCTCTTGGAGCCTCAGGTTTCCTCATTAGGCTGTCATAAAAAGTAATGAGCTATTTGAAGTATTATATGTAAAGTGCTAAACTCAGGGCTGCCACCTAATCAGTGCTTGTTTAGATAGGAGCCTGTCATAAAGAACCTTAAATATCTGAAGCAACACATGTTTACTTTAGAGGAATATGAATGCCCTTCAGAGGAGAATCACCAAAGAAAAGGGATAATGGAAGCCTGAAAATAGTTTAGACACTGATTAAAAATGTTAGCCAAGAGAAAGGAGTAAAAAAGATAAAATTGTAATACTTCAACAGTAGCCAAGCCAAGAGTCAAATCAGAAAGGAAATCTTCGTAACTGCCATAAAAAGAATGTAATACCAAGGAATACATCTAACCAGGGAGGTGAAGGGTCTCTACAAATAACTGCAAAATGCTGCTCAAAGAAATCAGAGAAAACATAAACAAATGGTAAAATATCCCATGCTGATGTATAGGGAGAATCAATACCATTAAAATAGCCATACTGACCAAAGTCATTTACAGATTCAATTCTATTCCTATCAAACTACCAATGACATTCTTCACAGAACTAGAAAAAATGTTAAAATTTATACAGAACCAAAAAAAGAACCTGAGTAGCCAAGGCAATCCTAAGCAAAAAGGACAAACCTGAAAGCATCACATTGCTCAACTTCCAACTCTAGTACAGGACTGCAATAACCAAAACAGCATGGTACTGGTACAGAAACAGGTACATAGACCAATGGAACAGAATAGACAGCCCAAAAATAAGGCACACCTACAACCACCCCCATCTTCAACAAAGTTCACAAAAATAAGCAATGAATGAAAGACTCCCTATTCAATAAATGGTGCTGGAATAACTGGCTAGCCATATGCAGAAAACTGAAACTGGAGTCCTTCCTTACACCATTTACAAAAATCAACTCAAGATAGATTCAAAAAAAAAAAAAAAAACCAAAAAAAAAAAAAAAAAAAAAAAAAAAAAAAAAAACCTGGAAGACAACCTAGAGAATACTCTCCTGGACATGGAAATGGGCAAAGATTTTATGACAAATGTATCAAAAGCAATTGCAACAAAAGCAAAAATTGACAAGTGAGAGCTAATTAAACTTAAGAACTTCTGCACAACAAAAGAAACTATCAACAGAGTAAACAGAAAACTTACAGAATGGGAGAAAATATCTGCAAACTATGCATCTAATAAAGATCTAATATTCAACATCTATAAGGAACTTAAACAAATTTATAAGAGAAAATCAAACCCCATTTAAAAGTGGGCAAAGGACATAAAACAGATACTTTTCAAAAGAAGACAAATAACAAGAAACCCCTGTGACAAACCTTCACATATACCCCAAAACCAAAAATAAAACTTAAAAAAAAAATAGTGGTCCTACAGAGGCATAATAGCAATATCTGAGAAAGACTGGATTTGGACGGTGAGAATGGAAAAAGCATGTCGAGTGCTATTCTAAATAGACTAGGGTGTAACTGGAGGTTGCTTGATTATCAAGAGAGATACAATGAGGCCAACAAGGTTATGAAAGAAAGATCAATATCACTGATCATTAGAGAAATGTAAATCAAAACCACAACAAGATATCATCTCACACCATTCAGAATGGCTATGCTTAAAAAGTCAAAAAATAAGAGATGCTGGTGAGGTTGTAGAGAAAAGGGAACATTTATACACTGTTGGTGCAAGCGTAAATTTGTTCAGTGATTGTGGAACTTGGCAATCATACTTGGCAATCCCTCAAAGAGCTAAAAGCAGAATTACCATTTGATCCACCAATCCCATTACTGGCTATATATCCAGAGGAATAGGAATCATTCTACTATAAAGACATTTGCTTGCAAATGTTCATTACAGCACTATTTATAATAGCTAAGACATGGAATCAACCTAAATGCCCATAAATGACAGATTGGATATAGAAAATTTGGTACACATACCATGGAATACTATGCAGTCATAAAAAAGAATGAGATCATGTTTTTTGTAAAAACATGGATAAAGCTGGAGGTTATCATCCTTAGCAAACTAAGGATCAGAAAACCAAATACTGCATGCTGTCACTTATAAGTGGGAGCTAAATGGTGAGAACTTATTGTGAACACAAAGATGGAAACAACAGACACTGGGGTTTACTTGAGAGTGAAGGGTGGGAGGAGGGAGAGGAGAAGGAAAGATAACTATTGGGTACTGTGCTGAATTCCTAGGTGATGAAATAATTTGTACAAGAAACCCCTGTGACAAACCTTCACAGGTACCCCAAAACCAAAAATAAAAGTTAAAAAAAAAATAGTGGTTCTACAGAGACATAATAGCAATGTCTGAGAAAGACTGGATTTGGAGGGTGAGAATGGGAAAAGCATGTCGAGTGCTATACTAAATAGACTAGGGTGTAACTGGCAGTTGCTTGATTATCAAGAGAGATACAATCATAGAGAATAGGAAATTACACCTATGAGAGACCTGGACTGTCAAAGGTTGAGCAGAAAGGTTCAAATGTCTTTTGAGCTTTCTTAGTAGTCACTGAAGTGGCACAAAACCTCCCAACAAAGTTGCTTTCAACAAACGTGAAAATCCTACTCAGAACTTTTCTCTTGAATATATTAATAAGATAATCCTTTTACACAATGACATTTACCCAGGCCCAAAATTACCTTTCAAGGAAAACAACACTAGATTCTTGGTTTATCTATTGTTAAATGAGAATTTGGAAAGAAGATGGTGAGAAGTAGGGTATAGAGGATAGCATACACATAAATATTCTGTATTTTCACAGTATTTGTCGTGTTATATGTGAGAAAAATGATTATCATGGGATGAACCTAATAGATTCTCTAACTTATTAATATATAACATTATTTTGGGATTTGTGCATTAGGTTATTCCTGGATGGCAAGCAGTAACCTGATGCTGTGGCATGAAATGCATGTTTTATATAAGTCATAATAACTAGGACCTCTTATTTACACAACTTGTTTGTCTGACTTGTCTTACGTGTTTAAGACATTTCACAGGATGCTGAACACACACTTCAGGATCCTGACCTTATTGTGATGTAGGCATTATAGCTGGTTTGCTGATGACTGGTTGCTGTTGCCAAAAGTTTTGTTTCTACCTTTCATACCCTTCTCAGCTTCTTGACTAATGCCTTTGATAAGAGAAGCATGAGAGAAAGTGGAAGAAAGCTGAACTCATTCTTTTATCGGGAGCCCACTCCCACGGTAACTAGTCTACTGCCATGATAACAGCATTAATCTGTTCCTGAGGGCAGAGCCCTCATTACCTAATCACCTCTTAGGGCCCTGCTTCTCAACACTGTTGCACTGGGGATTACATTTCCAACAAATGAGCTTTGTGGGGCACATTCAAACCATAGCAATGGGGTGTAAGGAACATCCCAGTCCCAAAATACATTCTCTTCATGGCCTAGAGGTAGGAATCACATCCAACATATTTGTTGATATTTCATATTTATATAAAATAGTAATGTTATACATTTTAAAGTATGTGATACTTTATTAATTCATATATCTGATATTATGCTAAGAAGAAGATATGGTTTCTGCCCTCCAAAGCTTAAAGTCATATATATTATCTTTTAATGGAAGTTTTATTTCAGAGTACTTTATAGGTGAGCAAGAAAAATCCAAAATAGGGATTTTAGAGGCCTCTGAGTATGTTCAGGGATAAAAATAGTTTTAAAAACTAAATAATATGCTCTTACATGTCATGAAATTTTCTGAGTCCTGAATTTCAGGGTGAATCTCACAAATTATATTGCTCTTTAAAACATAAAAGTAGGTGGGACTATAACATATGAAAGTAAAACTTGATGAAATTAAGGAAACTACTAAATTGTCTTTAGGAGAATTCATCCTGTCATCAATTCAGCCATCATATATTCTTACAAATAAAATCTTTCTAGTATTTAATACATTTTCAGCACTTTCTGTAAGAGATAAGAGCTCATTACGTAATACTAGGCTCACATCCTGTACATTTCCATCTGAAGTATTTGATTCTGAATCAAATGTAAAGATCAGCAGATAGTCTCAGGAATGAAGCCATAGCAGAAACTGCCCATGACAAGTGAAAACAATACCCCTAAAATACTATTCTCTCATTTTGTCATCTCATATCAATTTTAATACCTTATGTCTCATCAGAGAGCGGTTATACTCTGACACATTCCCTCTTGGTGCAAGATGGCAGCTACTAAAATATAAATCACTGTAGAGAATTACTGGATTTAGAGCCAATTCTTCTAATCGAAAATAACAGCAATGTTAATTTCAGCTTGAGAATGATGGCTTTTGTATGGTGATATAATGGTACAGACTATAATAGTGTCAACTACCGCAATAAAATATGCTTCAAATGGGCTACCTTTTTTACATTTAGACTAGGGTGACTTCTGTCACATTTCTTTTTTTGGCATGAAACTGACAATCTATTAAATAAATATTAAACCCTAGCAGTCTTCAAAGCAGGCTGAACCATATCAGGATTTTAAATAACTTCATTAATTGCTTAACTACCTTTTCCCTAAATTCCTAAGGGATCCTTTGATGCTAGTCACTCTAATGAGTTACCAAGTGATTCATGACTTCAACCTGTTATCATGTAAAATACATTTCCAGTTGGATATCTTTGCAAATGGTTTTGCCAGAATATAGGTAGCCTTTCTAGACTTTAAAAAGAGCAAATATCATTTACATCTTTTCTTATTTGGTTTTACATTGGTACTCTAAAATAATACCATGTGTCCAGAAATTTAGCTCTGGCAATACATGATCGATTGAAGGGATTCTATTTGAATGGTAAAAGAGGACCTGGAATTATCTGTGGATGAATCATCCAAGACAATTTTTTTTTTAACTGTACACTGGCTAGTCCTTGCTTTCCTATAAACTTTCATATTACTTCTCTCTTTCCAAAGTATTAATATAAAACATAGATTTTTTTTCATAATCTAGACAAAACATAATTTGTAAGGTAACTATTTGTCAAAGAAATGAGCTTTGTTTTTCAAAAGCTAGGTCTGTTCCTCTCCACTTGAATTGTACTCAAACATTGAGTATTTTTTATTTTTAACAGAATATATTTTTATCATACCAGCATATATGCATGCTTAAAAAAAATGCAGTAAAGCTAATAAAGAGCGTTCCTGCAGAAGCCCTTTTGGCAGCCCTCTGTTCTCTGTTATAGTCTCGACTGGCTGCTCTCTAGGGGTGATATAGATCGCTTTTTTAGGATTGCCTTTGGCCTCTGCCCTGTACTGAATCACCCATTTCCAGTGCTCTGGAAGCTAAGTAGAAAAAGAGGGTTAGAGGAAATCATATAGATTTTCTTTTCGTCTTCTTTATAGGAAGATGTCCTTGAGTCTGAGCCCCCTCTAGAGATTAAGCCTTCTAATTCCCGGAAGGATAATTAAGAGGTAGCTGCTTAATAATCAACTCAAATAATCCTCTTGTTTTTAATTCTATCTTTGACTCCCACTTCCAGTATCTGGTGCTTCTAATTTCTGAGCTTTTCTGGGACTCTGTGGCATGAATCAATTCATATTCCTGGGACTTAGACATTTCAACTTTCCATCTGCCCATTTGTTAACATTGGCTCCTCTTATTCTTTCTTTTTGTCCTTATGCATGATGATGACAATGATTTTATCACTTTAGTAGTGGTAAGGAATGAAGCAGTGATAAACAGATTTGTTATCTGCTATGTTAATTGATGTTGATTACTTTCAAGCTTTGTCTTTTAGTCAGGCATTTGGGCAGTCAACAAATAGTAGGTCTACTGGGAACAGAAAATATTTCCAATCTATATAACAGAAACTCCCCAATTTATTTATAAATGTTTCAGTAATTTTTAATCCCTGCTCCTCAGAGTTCTAGAGATTCCACAGCATTTCCCTGGGGAACTACCACATAGGAAAGGACATAAAAAGGCTGCTAGTGGGTGGGTCGCTGGGCCACCAACCTCTCCTCCTACCCCAAACCTAAGAAACTCCATTTTTACCTGTTTCATATATATATTATACTTTATGTAACATTTTAATTGAACAAAGAGTTTCAGAAATACAAAATGTTTCAACCCAATTTATGTCGAAATGCTTAATAAATATTCAGTATTAATACTAAATAAGTTAAATGTAGACTATCTTGATCTCTTAAGAATGAGTGGCTGAGTTTTACAAGAAAGTGTCATCTGATGGCACTTTATGTGCAGAATTGTTCATTTTAATTGCTTTTTCTTTGCTATTAGTTCTGCATAGGCTCTAGATTAGGCAGGCTCCTCTATCAGTGTGTTACTGGTAGAAGGTGTCCGGGTTCTGGCTTCTTGAACAAAGAATTAGACAAAACACACAAACAAAGGAAAGAATGAAGCAACTAAAGCAGAGATTTATTGAAAATGAAAATACACTCCACACCGAGCATAGGGGCTCAAGAGCCCCATTATAGAAGTTTTGAGGTTTAAATACCTTCTAGAGGTTTCCACTAGTTACTTGGTGTACACCCTATGTAAATGAAGAGGATGAAGTAAAGTTACAAACTCATTTACTTGTTGTACGCACTATGTAAATAAGCAGGATATTTCCTGTCATAACTGAAGTGCTGCCATATGATTCAGTTCTAGAAAGTCAGCAGGTTCCCTGCCTCTAGACCCTATTCTTTTGCTTCAAGTGCATAGTTGAATTCATAGTAGATGTTTTTATACCTTTAAGAGACACTAAACTGGGACACAAGGTAGTAGCAAATTTCCTCAGACTGACTGAATAGTTGCTCTATTTTATAATTGTATTATTTTTCTTTGTTTGTTTTAAAGAGAAAAAACTAGACAGAGTCTCGCTCTGTCACCCAAGCTGGAGTACAATGGGGCAATAATAGCTCACTGCAGCCTCAAACTCCCTGGCTCAAGCAATCCTCCAGCCTCATCTTCCCACATAACTAGGATAACAGTTGCGTGCCACTACATGCAGCTAATTGTTCAGTTCTTTGTAGAATATGGTCTCTCTCATTTCCTTCTTTTTACTCCTGTCTACTCTAGTCTTCCTCACTCCTCGCAGAGCCATTTAAAAATGTTACATTTTCAGAAACTAGATTGTTTTTCTTAATAGAGAATAACTGACAATATGAGAAAATAATTGATATAGGTTCTTCATTTCATATAGAACCAAACTAGAGGTAGGTAAACACCTAATTTATTTCACAAAGGAACAAATTTCCACGTCCTTCTTACTTGTGTTGTGTCTTCCTTGAGTAGAGATAAGCAGTTCCCATTCATGAGCTAGTTCTTTGTCCATTCCTGGCTGTTATAACTTCAGAATCCAATTGCATCTGTGAAATGTGGAGGCAAGCAACTTATTCCTGACTCAATTGTTGGCCAATTCTTTTAAATCATATTTTTATAATATATAATTTCTCAAATACAGAAAAATTATTGCTAGACACATTCCATTCTACAAAAAGCCCAATATATTATATATTTGGGGGCCATTGAGTTTTTAGGAAAGAAGATCTGTAAGCCTTGGAATAGGAACAAATTTTGAATTATTAGAGATTTGAGGCATGAATTCTCAGGGGTCGTCTTTATGCATTTATGTACTCTAAGGAAGAAGTACACATACTAATTGTTCATAATTGCTATCCTGTAGTTAAATGGTGCTTGGTGTTTTCCTATTCAAAGGCATATGGGTTATAAAAAAATACTATATAATACTAGAAAAAGATGCTTCCGAATAAGAAGGGTGTTCATTGATATTTTACAACAAATTTTGTCCATAGGTTCTTTTTTTTTTTTTTTTTTTTTTTTTTNTTTTTTTGAGACAGTCTTGCTCTCTCACCCAGGCTAAAGTACAGTGACACAATCATGTTTTACTGACACCTTCAACTCCTGAGCTTCAGGGATCCTACTGCCTCAGCTTCCCAAGTAGCTAGGACTACAGGCATCCACCACCACTTTGGCTAATTGTTAAATTGTTTTTTAGAGACAAATTCTTACCATCTTGGCCAGGCTGGTCTCAAACAGCTGGGCTCAAGCAATCCTCCTGCCTCAGCTTCTTGAATAGCTAGGACCAAAGGGACATGCCGCCATGCCCAGATAATTTTTAAATTTATTGTAGAGATGGAGTTTTGCTAAGTTGCTTAGGCTGGTCTCAAACTCCTGGGCTCAAGTGATCCTTCTGCCTTCACCTTCCAAAGTGCTGGGAATACAAGTGTGAGTGACCATGTCTGACTGCCCCTAGGTTCTTCATTTCTGGACTATTTTATCACTCTTAAACAAATCTTAATGGGTAGAAGCTCTATAATATATTTTCTTCTTTTTTAATATCAAAATGAATTCCTCCATGAGTCAAGCATTCTGCGTTGTTGCCATGTAAAACCCTACTCAAATAACATTCATGTTCTTGCTGCTACTGCAGCCATTCCCATTGCTGTATGGATTCAGTAGTGACTCAAGGTTTACACTTGGTTTCATTGTCCTTCCTTTTGCTTTTTATATCTTTCATTTAGGATAGAAGTTATGAGTATCTTTTCTTTACATATAGCATGTATATTAAGAAAGTAAATCCTTTACTAGAACCTAAATCACACAGCATTTTTTCTTAATCAGATAGAATAAATTAAAAACAAAGAATCAGATATCATGTAAGTATGCAAATACATCAAATGTGAAATGAATTCATTTGATCTATACCACAGTTCACATTTATAGCCAATGTTCAAACACAATTTAAATCCAGGTTACAACATTTTCATCCAGTTCTGGTAACATTATACTGTGGCTTCACCTGAGCATAGTGACTGCTTAAAACTGATGTGTGATGGTTGAGGAAAGTCATGCATTTTGTTTTTTATGATATATGTGTTTCAGAGTGGTTTTGCAACTAGAAAAATGTATTGTGGCATCACCACGGAAAAGGGCACCCATTCACCTACATCTTAAACAAGTACAGCTTAATTTTTTTAACATGTGGGCAACTAGGTGTATTGGAGGATAAATTGTCTTTTCTCATAAGTTATATTTTTAAAAGGACTGCAGTTAAATGAATAGAAAGAAAATAAAGACAATAAGGTCAAACTGATGAAATAAAGATTTATTTTTAAAGACTTCATCTGTTCTAATAATATAGGTTGTTACTAAAATATTTGACAAAGTATATAAGGAACTGGAATGACTTTGGAGCCAAATATTACATGAGGAAGCAGGATAAGAACTCTTCAGTCATGTAACAAAAGCTGATTATGTACTCAAGTAATTCAATGCATTTTCCAAGGTACTTGGGTACTTTGAAATAACCAAGCATGATCTTTGACCTCAAGATAGAAGGGCATAGTAGTAATGAATAATGGAAAACAATTGATATATGTATAAGCAGATAAGTACAATATTTGCAAAGCTGTGTAGAAAGAAAACAGTCATAGATAAAATTGGAGAAAGGAGAGGGTAATTTACTAGAAGACAAAACTTGGTTCTACCTAAAACTCAGATATGTGGTTGATTTCTTTCATAAGCACAAAAAGGAAGAGGAAAAGCATGAGCCATTAACCTCCATTGTTGCTGCCCGTATTCTTTGTATCCATTGCTGATAACAAAAGTTTGCCAATACACTTAAGAAAAAAAAAATTTGTGAAAGAAGAACCTCGAAGGTTTTGAAAATTATAGAAATTACATTTTAGCTATAAGAAGCATTTGCTTTATAAAGGGTGGACTATATCATATGGCTAGCATTTTTATAATATGACAAAACTATGTTTAATCATCAGTCCTTCCAACATTCTCCCTCTCCAATATTTCTTAGCTCCAATCATTGTTATCACCATCCTCTGAATTTTCCAGGTCAGAAAGGTGGCCACCATTCTTGATTCTTTCCTCTCTTTCAGCCTTGATGTCCAACAGTTCCTGAATTTTATTTAAGGATTTATGGCTCATTTCTCTTTTCTCCATTCCTGCTACACTATTTCCATTGGTCCTTCCATCAATTTGGTCTTTCCTTTCCCTAATCTTCCATAAAGAAGCCAAGGTAATTTTCCTGAAGCACAGATCAGAATTGATTACTCCTAGTTTAAAACCTTTTCATGGCTCCTCATTATCCTGAGGATGAAGTTCAAAACCCTTGGAATGTTTCCCAGTCCCAACTTGACTTCATTTGCCTCTCCAGCACACCCTTTGCGACTCTATATGCCCCTCCATCCTCCATGTCAGCTGTAGTAATACTGGGAATGTAGCTGGGCACTTTTTGTTTCTGGGCTTTCAAACAAACTCTGCCTTTACATAGAATATTCCTCTCCTCTTCCACAACCTACTATTACCTGCCTTTCCAATTTACTCATAGAGTATTCACCAGGTCCTCTGTTTACATGGATGTCCACAATAAAGACTTTCTTGACTCATATCCTGAAGTCTTTGGTAGGGGGTCAGTTACTGTGGTAGTAAGTGTTCCTTCTATTGTTATTGCATGTTTACTTGTACATCTCATTCACAGCATTGCAAGTTCCTTGAGAATAAAGCAGATCTGTCAGCAGAAACCCTACAAGACAGAAGAGAGAGGGGGCCAATATTCAACATCCTTAAAGAAAAGAACTTTCAACCCAGAATTTTACATCCAGCCAAACTAAGCTTCATAAGTGAAGGAAAAATAAAATCTTTTGTGAACAAGCAAGCACTCAGAGATGTCAACACCACCAGGCCTGCTTTACAAGAGCTTCTGAAAGAACCAGTACAAATAGAAAGGAACAACCAGCATCAGCCTTTCTAAAAAATACCAAAAAATAAAGAACATC